>NW_026724427.1:0-4998 GCF_029784015.1 Lycium ferocissimum
CTTATCTCGATGTCCCCCGTGGGCCCACGACCTATGGTTGGAAATATAATTCAATTATCTACAACTTAAATCTTTGGTGTTTTTCCAAATTCCAAACTTATAATACCTTTTCGTCGAAGTGATCAAAAAACATTACTTAAAAATATTTTTTTGGGACTTACTTTGTTTTGGTCGGGTCCTTCTTGATTATATTTAACTTCACATATGTGATTCATATAAATTGTCTCATGCCCCAAAAAAAATCTCAATGTGGGGGCCCCCCCTCCTTGCGAATAACCCGACGTAAAAAAATATGAAATATTTTGAACGTGAATTTAAATTAGAAGCAACAACATGATTGTCAATTTTTAAGCACGTTAATAAGGACCTTCCAATTGGTTAATACTAGAAGAAAAAAATTTTTTCATGAAACGCTAACTTTTCAATATTCATTTTTAAACCCCCCAAATTTTCCTTAATATTTCCATCAACCAAATTACAACTTTATGTCTTAAAACAAAGTCGAAAAATAATCTTGTCCAAAATTTTTCAAAACCCAACCTCACCCCCCGACCTCACTGGGTTGATGGGCACCCGACTCCCTCGATCGAGCGCCCCAAACATTCGCATAATAAAACCCCCCATTTCAAAATTTTTAAAAAACATGAAACCAAAAAATATTATCTGAAATCAAACTTTTTTAACTTTTCAATCTATTCGCCTTCCCCCCCATATACAGGAAACGTAAAACCCCTCTAACATATGCAAAAATCATGACACGAACACTTTGACTAACCCCCAAACCGAGGGGAGCTCCCCAACCCGCAGGGACAATTTTAGAATCTTCTTTTCTTTCGGTGTCCCCGCGTGGCATGAAACGCGCCCCGAAAAAGGGAGGGCCCAGGAATATTTTTGAGAAAAGCATTAGCAAAGCGTAAATCGGAAAAGTACAAAAAACAAGTTTGGGTTACCCCGAATAATTTAAAATATTTAAATAAAATAGTCCCTTCACCCCGCCCCGGCACAAAAAAGGTCCCCCGGGTTTGCGCCCGGCATAATAAATAATAATAATAATAATAATAATAATAATAATAATAATAAAAAAGTAATAATAATAATAGTAATAAAAAAAAAATTTTAAACCCCCTTCGGGCGGGGTCCAAAAACCCGTTTTTCCCGGCCCCAGGGGACTTTTGGGCCCCGACGTAAAATGATGGCCCCCGGGCTCCCGGCCCACATCGCTTCCCGGCCCCATGGGACAGGGGCCCCCGGGCATCCACCCCTTCGGGCATGTCACCGCGGCATACCTACCCCCGGCCCCATCGGGCATGCCACTCGCGAAATATAATCCAGCCCCCGGGCATATTAATAATAGTAATAATAATAAAAAAATATCCCCCCCTTCGGAGGGGTTTTCTAAAACTTTATAAAATATCACACCCCCTTGGAATGGTTTTTACGCCCCCCTTTTCGGAGTGGTTTTAGAAAAGCCTAAAAAAAAAATATATCACACCCCTTCGGAGGGTTTTTGAAAGCTTTAGAAAATAATATATCACCCCCTTCGGAGGGGTTTTTAAAAAAGTTTATAAAATATCACACTCCCTTGGAGGGGGTTTTTAAAGAAAATCTTAAATAATAAAATTTCCTAATGGTGTCATTTATGAAAGTTCCAAGGCAATTCGGTCACACTTCCCAAGTTAAAAACTTTTTGAATTTTCCCAACAAAATATAAGGATTCAGTTCAATCGCCCGAATGAATAGTGCTCAATTTCGAATCGAATTTCCATGAGAAAAATAACCCTCCGGGGCTCAAATTCAAGCCTAGTACACTTAGGACATGCCATAAAAGGGGGAAAAATTTCCAAATACCTTTCCCGGCCAAGCTCTAAAAACTCCAACCCCGTTTCCCCCAAAATCTGCAATGGTCATCTTTACCGATATTCATAAAAGGACACCTTAATTTTTGGGTTTTTTATTTATACAAATTTTCCCGGGATTTCCCCTATAAATACAACGTCCCGAGAATATGGCTCGGCCCTTTAACAACAATCCGAGAATAAAATGCCGAATAGCAACAACTATACAAAAAATATAGTTTTCCCCCCAAAATCGTAATTATCCAAATCGTTTTAAACTTTGCATAAAATTCATCACATATTTCCATCTTCCAAATTCATCAACAACCATCCTAATTCACACCTTTAAAATCTTAATTTCCTAATGTCATAAATCATAAAACACGGCATAAGTTCCCAATTGTTTCAATGCAAACTTAACCCTTTGCTTCGTTTCAAAAAATGTTCACAAGCACGAACATGTTAGACCAAATAAATCCATCACCATTTGAAACCCCCATAGGGCCCCGGGCCCAAAATACAATTTCCTCAACTTCAAACCCTTTTTGTTCTCTTTCATTTCCAAAATATTTTCCACAATCACCACAACCAATTTCAAAATAAACTTAAATTTATCAACACACAACATGACATAGGGTTGGCCACTTGAGCATCTACTACTACCATGCAAATTCCATATTTCTATCTTTTTTACTCATTTAAAATTCTATTACACAAACAAACCTTCATTAATTAGAAGGGGGGAATTCCCTTTTCTTAAATTTCCTTAATTGTCCAAAGTGTCAAATTGATGAAACGAGTGCTCCTCTTTCCGAAATAATTACACCACGTTGTAGAGGAGGCTTGAATTAGAAATACATGAAGAAAATAATTTTTGGGACAAGATTTCCCATGGTCAATTTTCCATGGGGGTTGGGTGGCCCCCCCTTTTTCTTTTTTCTTCTTTTTTTTTTTTTTGAGCTCTCTTTTTGTCTTAAATTAGAAGAAACCAATATATATATAAATTTTCATGAGTGAGGGCCCTGCCCCCCTCAGAAATTCCAATTTTCTAGAAAGATGATAGATTTTGTCACTTTTTTTTCTTTTCCCTTTTTTTTTTCTTTTTTTTTCTTTTAGTCACAGGCCAATATGGCCTCTTTGGAGTTTTCATGAATCTTTGGGGGAAATTCCCATTTTTCCCCCCAACTTTTCACATTATTACCGTTTCCCCCAGCCCTTTCCCCATTATTTCCCTTGACCATTTTGAAATTTCTCTTTTACCCCCCTTCCTCGAAAATTTCCCCACTAATGTTTATAATCGACATATTCATACTAACAAGATCCCAAAAATGGCCTTATTTCTTCAAATCACACTTATGTCCAAAATTTCCCCCGTGCAAAAACACGGGAGTAACACCAACTTAAAATATTCCCACGTACAAAATACGGGGAAAAACAAGACTTGGCCAAAGGGCCCCTCCGAAGTGTGTTTTGGGGGTTGACAGTTTTACAAAGGTTTGTGGGGGGGCCTCATCTTTGCCCCATTGACAAAGCTAACCCGAATTGCTAAATGTTAATGGAAAGATGCGGAACATAGTTTTCAAGAATAGAAAGATAGGCTAACTTCACCCAAAGCTTGACACTTCCGTAAGGGCCGATGGTTATGCGTATATGCGATGCTTCGCGTCGTAGGATGTGTATTAATGCAGACGATAAAGTCATTGCTTATGCTTCGAGGCGTTGCGAAAACATGAAAAGAACTACCCAACTCATGATCTCGAATTGGTCGGTATTCATGACTAAAAATGTGGAGGCATTACTTATATGGTGTACATGTCGATATATATACATCCAGAGAGTCTCCAATACATTTTCGGTGGTTAGAATTATTGAAGATTGAGTGAGTATTTTATACCACCCCGGGAAGGCAAATGTAGTAGCGATGCGCTTAGCCGCCGATCAATGGGCAGCTATTTGAGTTCCCCCCGGAAAGAAAGAAATAATTGTGAGCTCCACCAACTAGCTAATCTTGGAATTCGTCTAGTGATTCAAGCAAGTAGGAATTGATGTCAATAATCCCACGTTTCATCCTTGGAGGAAGTAAAAGAGAGCAATATGAGGACCCCGCTGAGCCACTATAGAGACACATTTCGAAAGGAGAAGCCTCCATTTGAAACTTCTATGGAGGAGTTCTTCGATATCGAGGCAGGTTATGTGTTCGAAAGGCGAATTACGCCCCGGAATTCTGAAGTTAAGCCCATCATTCTCGATTCTATTCATCCGTATGCAACAAAGATGTATCATGATCTCAAATTGATGTATTGGTGGGATGGAATGAAGAAATACATAGCAAGAATTGTAACTCAATGTCCGAACCGTCAACAAGTAAAAAACGAGCATCAAAAGCCGTGAGGGGTTTTTGCAAGCAATGGAAATTCTAATCTGGGAAAGGGAAGCAATAAACATGGATTTCATTAAGGGTTACCTCATTCCCGAAGAAGTATGACTCTATATGGGGATCGTGACGACTCACGAAATCACCATTTCCTTCCGTGTAGGACTACTTACTCGCAGAAGATTATGCAAGACGTATCTTAAAGAAATAGGTGACTCCATGGTATTCCGATGTCCATTATTACCCAAGAGAAGCGCAATTTACAGCCTAAGTTTTGGAAGTCTTTCCAAGAAGGTTTAGGTACTGGGTGAAGCTTAGCACGCATTTCACCCACAACCGACGGGCAAGCCCAACGTACTATTAAGACCTTGGAAGATATGCCAAGAGATGTGTTCTTGATTTTGGTAGTATTTGGGACGACCACTTACCCCTTATCGAGTTTGCATACAAAGCTTATCCCTACACCCAACTCCGTAGGCCGTGACTAGTGCCCGAGTTGGGCACCCAGACGCATTCATCAAACCTAAATCACACACAGCTGGCTTACGCGCATACAAATGTCAAACACTATCTCAAACACATCTCAAACTCAAACACATACATATCGAAAGCCGACAAGGCTAACGATGGGACATCGGGCCCCAAAAAATATAATATACAAACTCATCCGTACAGGGTAGGCACACAACCCACATATACGTCTACGACCCCAGACAGACAAAAAACACCCACGGCGGGGGCCCCCCCGTACCCCCGAACAAATACATACGAAAAAACGGTTAAAAAAAA
>NW_026724428.1:0-5142 GCF_029784015.1 Lycium ferocissimum
AACCACCCGGGGAAAAGTTAAAACCCTTTTGATGCCATTTTACGCCTTGTTACGGACCGTATTCCACTTTACGGTCCGTATTTGGACTTCACGACCTTTGGGCGATTTTGCCAACTTCCAATTTTTCACCTTTCTAGACTTTTTATTCTACTCGTTCCCATCCATTTACATACATTGCCCATGAAACATTATACACTCGCACTCCTCGCTCTCATCACTAGTTCGTCCACTTGCGTACCAACGGGAAATTTTCCGAGGTGTAACAATATCATAATGCGCACGACAACAGAACCTGCCCGGGAACCGGCGAACGATATCTTAGTAGGCACGAGCGGAGTAGTGAGGAATCATATGCATAAAATCATCGTCATAATCCAAAAGATAAGTAAAATAATCATATTTGATATCAGAATAATAATTACAACATTCTCTTTCAAAGTTGTCAAAATTTCATAAAGGAACGTCGCGGGATCCACAGACGGGTGTAGACGGCCGGGCCCGCCTATGAAAAACATACTCATTCTATATCATACAAACTCCTACGAAGATCTCGAAGCAATCAAGGCTTTTACTGTGAAAGTTATGAGCGTTTGAAATTTTGGAATCGCTAAAGAATAAACTTTAAAACAAAAATCAGCTTTCATGTAATCTTTACAAATTATGAATTCCAAGAACATAAGGATCAATATTTTGTCATGTCAACACAAGAATGCCAAGGAACAAATGCGATTCATAAACATGCTCGGATTGCGAAATAGAGTTTCCTCGAGGCTCGTATCATAGCCTACTTTAACTAAGGCATGCAAAAAGAAAGGTTACTTTGCATACCTCGAAAGACGCTCTCCAATATAATCCAAACTCAAGATAAGTATAACCTACGATTTGGGCTGCCCGATCTATAAACAAGCCATAAAATGCCAAACATTAGCTAAAGACTTTTTGGGCATTAAATTCCAATTTGCCCTTAATTCTCGAAATTTGGGCAGCATTTCCCATTAAATAGGCTACCCGGAATTTAACTCGGCCAAATCAATCAACAACAACATCAATAACCAACCTAGCAACATTAATAATCAATCCGAAAGGTAATACAACACTACTAGCTCTCTTTTCCATCATTCCACAATCTTTCACAAATTCAATTCGATGACTTACATTCAAGCCAATGTCGATACTTATACATTCACATACTAACCCGAACCCATACCAACAACATTTAAAGACATTCTAAGCAATTCATACAACATTTCCAACAATCCAAATTTTTCTTCAATTTGGCCGAATTCACCCCAAACGAGAGCCTCACTTAAACCATTCCTCATTTTCAAATCATGATTTGCATCCATAATTCACATTCTAACAATGCTATTATCATCAATATGCAAATTACATTAAATGTACAAAAATCTCCAAATCAGTCCGCAACAATCACAACCTCAATTTGAGCCATTAAACATTCATTTCCAACATAGAATTCATAACGACGACGACTAAAACATTAAGCGATATCAATTCGTTCATTGTCATATAATGTAACCCATTTCGACCAACACTACATATACATATGGATGATTCTCGATCGTTCTTCACCTTACAATGATCATAATAAACTAACTAGGCATTAATTCATAATTTTAACACAACACCACAAACACCCATTTGCACGGCTCAAACACCACACACACAACTCACTTCCAACATTCCATATTTCATGCTTTTCCTCCATTATAACATACTACAACAAGCATACAACCTTTATAACATACAAAACATAATCAAATCTTACCTTTTCTCTTGATTTCCCAATAGCTAGGGTTTCCAAAGATGAAAAATAATGGGTTGATCGCTCCAGCGTCGCTTCCACGCTACTTAGGGACCTCAATATAGTGGGTTTACATCAATGGAATAATTTTGGAAGAGTTAGAAATGGGGGTTGGTTTTTTTTTTCTTCACCTTGGCTTGAGAGCCTCACAGAGGTGTTCTTCACTCTTCAATTTTTTTCTAAGTGTGGAAATGCAAATGAAGACTTGTGGTCATCTTTTAACTAATATATGAAGTGTACAATTCCCTTGGCCCACATTAATGAGTTGTTCCAATTAAAAGTTGACACAAAATTGTGTGGGGGCCTCATCCCACTCACACGGCCAACCATGGGATTGGATGACTTTTCCAACTTTCAATTTTATCACTTTTGGTCCCAAATTCTCCTAATTATTCCATACCAACAAATTCATGAACAACTTATAACTCAAAATAAAATCGAAGGTCAAAAATCTCGACTTTGTATCCCGAAATAGTTTTGTACTTAACTTATCATAATTAATCCGGATTGTTCCAATGTATAAAAATACGGGTTCTAACAACCGAGTCCCTCACTGGAGGGCCGGGACACGTTATGTGTTATATATATATGTATTCAGAAATGTGATCTGTTGGCTTCGGAGCCGGTGGTGGGGCAAACCCAATGGTGGGGCAAACCCAGTGGCGAGGCCAATTTCCGCCTTTGGTTGGCGAATCCCACATTGGTATAGGCAAATCCCACATTGGTTTAGGCGAATCCCACATTGGTTTAGGCGAATCCCACATCGGCTAATGTCAACTACTATGATATGATCTATTTTTTATATATGAGACAGAAATATTTTTAAAAGAAAGCTAAGCATTTTGGCATTCTGATCAGTATATTGGTCTTCTGTACCTCATATGTATGATTTGTTTTCAGATACAAGCATCTTGACATTCTGGTTATGTCACACCCCGATCTTACTAGGGTGTGATGGGCACCCGACCCCGTAACCGGAGCCGAGCGAACCCACTGACTGTTATTACATATATAGACTCCCTTAGACTTTTACATTAATAAGAATGAAAACGTAGTAAAACCTTCAGAAATTTCCTTTTGTACTCAATTCAAACAAAATCTATATTTATACGGAACACATGACATAACACTCATGACACATCGACGATGGAACGGCGGCCGTGACTCTCTATGCCCACACTACGACACGCAAAGTCTCTAGCTGCAATCGAAATCCTAGCATGCAAGCTCGACTCGGCTACACTCCGGAGCGAACGGAGCTCGCCAACTATCTTGGTTTATCTTTTATGCTAACCGCATCACACAGGTGTACACACGCGGCATGAAAACGCGGCCCCGAAGAAGAGCGGTCAGTACGCACAATGTACTGAGTATGTAAGGCATGAATAGTAACATAGTAAGAAGTGTACATATGAACAATAACTGCATGGAAACATAAAACATATCATAGGATAACAGAGTAACCTGTGCATATAAGTGCCCCTGAGGGCGGATGCCATGCATGCTTATCTTTCCCTTGAAAAACATTTCTTTCATATATATAGAAAATAGAACATATCATATTAACGGGGCGTCGGCAGCCGATCCATTTAACCATAAATATATATATATCCCGCGTTCGGGCATCCCGCGTCCGGGATGATATCAAGTCAAGTACGGATACATGTACCGTGTATATATCCAAACGTCTATAGCGCTCTGCCCTTTTCCCCATCTTCCCCATATACATATATGTACATATATTTGATACCATAGCATGCAGGAGAGCCCAAAAAAAAAAAACTATAACTCTATCGGAGTGACGTAAGGTCGGTAACCTCCGATTATATTATGGAATAACTATGGGCGCTTGTCTCACCTTGAAGGAACGGTTAATATAAGGCGAGACTATTAATGGAGAGTAATATCATGAGAAAACATAAAACAGGATCATAAGGCGTTGTTTCGTATACTTTGGAATCTTTTAAATAGTCATCATTCGTGAATAGAGTAGAGGATTCAAGAAATAGCTCAACGTTCTCATATCGTCAACGGAAATCATGAACTTGGAACCTTGATCTTGGAATCATCATTGTCATATTCATCATATAAACATTTTCTTCCTTGACATCATCCATGTCATCGTAGAACATATTCATCGTCCTCGTCATAGAGCTTACTTTGCCATAAATCTTTGTTTTGGGAAAATACGGAGCCTTTGGAAAACATTTACGAGCTACCGGAGAAGAAGAATCACGCCCTTGGAGTCAATAGATTGGTTAAAACACTATTGTTTAGTAATCGGAGTGATAACCAAAAGTTTTCATTTAATTTTAGTGCGGAAACAAGTCAAATAGAACAAAAGGAGGGAATTCGGGGGTAGCAGGCCCACCTCGGGTCAATAGAGGTGGCATACACCAAACTACATACAATAGGCTTCATGGGGCCATTTATGAGGGTTTTATTGTAATCCGGTTTCATTTGACAAGTTATAGATGTTGGGTGCAGTTATTCAATAAAATGTGAAGAACTTAATTCAATTCTATTGAATGAAAAAGGGCGAATTTCAAACTCGGATTTCTAGAATTGGAGTGGTCCCCGAGGCACGTATCCAAGCCTATTACGTCTAAGACATGCCAAAGAAGAGAGGGTGAAGCCTTACATACCTTTTCTGCTTCATTTGCGACTCCAAATTCAAGTCCCAATCGCCAAAATCTACAAATTGGTCACATTTACCCAAACATTAATTAGGGTAGCGTGGGATACGAAGGTGTAATGCACGGTATTATGGGTAATTGCGGCGTACGGGGTTCGAGTAACAGAATTTGCAAAGGTGACTACCGAAGGTCTAGAAGGGTAAAATAGTAATTGTACAAGAAAGGACGTGTTGAATATGCCTCGGGATCTGCCAAGGCCTCGATTAGCCTCGTATTATGTAATGAAGGTCGTGTGTGGAAATGGACGTGATTATACTGAGCATTAAGGGACTAGAATCCGTCGAAGTTGCGAAGTTAAGCGTGCTCGGGGGAGGGGCAATTTCGGGGATGGGTGACCCCACGGGAAGTAATTGAAAAATTTTACAAACTTGGAATTTAAGGGGATAAATGGAAATTTGGGGTAACCTAAAGGAAACGGGAGTCCGTGAAGCGGATAGCACTCTTACGGAGTCGCGCGGTAGATGATTAATGAGGAAAAAAAAAAAAAGAAGAAAGCGCAATATCGCTTGGAAATCGGGGGTAAATTTAAGTAGCGATTGGAAATGTTTATAAGAAGAATGATAATGAGTGTGTGTATATATCTATGTGTATGACTTTTCCCGGTGATTATGTTGGTCGAAAGGC
>NW_026724429.1:0-5089 GCF_029784015.1 Lycium ferocissimum
AAAAGAAATTGAGTTTTTACAAAATCCCCAATCCCAAAAAGCTAATCACGATCCCCGTCCGGGCACCCCAAAGATCATTAACGCCTATATCAAACATTAGCTATGAGCTTTAGGCTTAAATTCCAAACAAAATCGAATTCTACGAAATTTGGACTCTCACCCAAAAATACCCAATTTCAACTCGGAAAAATTCCCCAACAACAACAACACCGAAAAAACCCAAAATTACAACATCAATAATCAATTAAAATGCATTTTCAACATTAAACGTTTTTCCTCCCAAATTTCGACAACTTACGAATATTAAAAATTATTTTCATTCCCCTTTTTTATTTTCCCAAATTAATATCAACGTTTATACATTCGATTACTAATACAAAACCATTCTACAATATTAAAGAACGCCCAAAACCTTCCATCAATATTAAAGAAGGGCCAAAACCATTCGTACTTTTTCCAAAAAACCCCCAAACAAACCCCGATTCACCGAATTTCCCCCAAAAACAAAAACAACACCAAACCCTTCTTCTCTTCCAAATTAAAAATTCCCCCCAATAATCCACCCTTAAAGGGAATTTCCATAACCTAAAAATTACATAAAATTCATTAATTTCCCTCAACCCAAAACAAACACAACTCCTTTGGTCTTAAATTTTGCTTTTTTTCCCCTTAAGTCCATAACGACGACAACAAAAACGCTAACGACAATTTGTTCTTTTAACCAAAAGGGGCCCCTTCGGCCAACACCAACCACGCACTATAGATGATTTTCTTTCCCCTTTTTCCCTGAAAAAATCAGAACATGCTAATTAAATTAATTCATGACTTTTAACACAATATACACCGCGGAAAACACCTTCCACGGAACTTGACTTGATTTCTATCATGAATTTCTTCCATTCAAACATACAAAAAACCCGCAAAATTTTCCTAAAAACAAGATTAAAACTCACCTTTCCTTCTTCTGACTTGCCTAAGGGGGAATGGAAAAGGGAAAAGCTATTGCTGGGAAACAACGACTCACGTTACTAAGCACCAAATTAATAATTTCTTGAAGAAATAATTTTTTTGATGGCTCGGGTTTTTATCTTGATTTTTGGGGCCCGGGAATAAAGCCTCTTTTTTTCTCCAATTTTTTTTTGATTTCTCCAGAATGTTGAAGTGTGGAAATAAGATGACTAAGTCATCTTTAAAAACCCCTGCATTCACCATCCATGTGGGCCGGCCCCCCGGGTGGCCGGAATTACTTTATTTTTTTTTTTTTTTTAATTTTCAACTTTCTAAAAATAGCATACTTACTAAAAATGGAATTTGACCCCAAATGTTCCATTAACATTTCCATGCCAATAAAATCTACACAACTTAAACTTTTTAAAGGGCAAAAAAGTCTCTCTTCTAGCTGGAATATGCTTGCCCTTTAAAACTTATCAAGGTTTTTTTCGGATTACCCGGCCAAATCACAATTAACCGGCCGGGGTTTCGAGTCTTTTTTTGAATAGTCTCGAGGTTGATACTTGAAAGTATGATTATTGATGTTGGCATGGCTTGTTGTTGTAAAATTGAAAAACCGGAGAAAACGTACGCTAAACCTTGAAAAGAATTATTAACGTTAGGATCATTTTAAATCTCTTCGTGGATTATCGTCTTAATATAATTTGAGACACTATTGGGGCGGCTTGTCTTCATGTTGCGAAATGCTTGTAAAGGTATGTAAAAGGTATCCACTGACTTTCTTTTGGCGTGTCTTAGATATAGTGGCGTATGATATGAGCTTTAGGGTAATTCCATTCATAGGCTCGAGCATGATTTATGAGTCTTATTCACTTCTTGATGTTAGAACTCTCGGGATAGTCGTGCCCTCGAGTCTTTTATATGATTGAATAGTAAATGATGCGTAAAGTTCTGTTCTAAAGGATTACATAATGAATAATGTCCTTAACTTTCATAAGCTGTCTCGTATTGATTTAATACATGTCTACGATCCCCGTACTTTCCTTAATATAGTTCATAATGATTTTAGAGAACTTAATGGCTATCATCCCGACACTCGAGAATTAATTAGTCACTTATCTATTGTAGTTCAAAAGATGATTTAGGTGCATACAGTTACTTACCACTCGCTCGTACATATTACATCTTTCAACGAGTCCCGGCCGGGACATGTTCTCGTGCGCGGCTCACCCGCATTTTCACCGAGCCCTCATATAGAGGGCCGGCACGTGTTATATGTATATATATGATGATATGATGACATGATGATATGATGATATGGGGAGTCCGAGTGGCATATGATGACTTTATTCACCGAGTCCCTCGCCTAGAGGGCGGGACACGTTATATGTACGTGTATGATGATTTGTTTCCAGTCCTCGCCTGTAGGGCGGGACACGTTATATATGCATATGTACGGGATGATTATCTAATTATGTCACTAAGTCCCATAACGGGTTGGGTATGATATTGACACGTATGATTTATGTTCAAAGTAAGCCTTGTGGTTTTACGGTTATCGTACTAGTTTTACACACTTTTATTTCAACGTTATGATCTGTTCGAAAACATATTTTCATGCTTTACGTAGCAGACATATTCCATCACCGGCCCCCCTTTCTTCGAGTTTGTGTTTCATGCCCGCAGGTACAGACGCTCGTTTTGGTGATCCGCCAGCTTAGGATTCCTATTCAGCTATCTTAGAGTGCTCCCTTGTTCACGGAGCCTAGCTTTTTGGTACAGATCCTTTTAATGTATATATGTGTCTGTCCAGGGGTACGGCGGGGCCTTGTCCCGTCATATGAAACTGTTGTTACTCTTAGAGGTCTGTAGACATATGTGTGGGTTTGTATGTAGTTACTGCTCAGTTCTGTCTGTATGATTTATGTTTGGGACGTTTCCATTCGTAGTGGCAGCCTTGTCGGCTTGCGTATATATATATATATATATATATGTTTTGGGAGTCGTGTGTCATGGTAGCTCGGTGTTGGCCGTGTACGGCGGGATGTTCCCTTATATTATGATAGCCTTGCCGGCTTATGTACTATGATATCTTGTTGAAAGTTATAACTCCCCAGAGAAGTGTATTATGATACATCTATATAACGCGAGCTTGGAGATAGACGTCTTTGCCTTTTATTTATAAGTTCCTTATTATGGTAGTTGTGGATGATTATAGTTACTTGGTGCATACGAGTGTCCGGCTCGGGCACTAGTCACGGCACTTACGGGGTTGGGTCGTGACAAAAGTGTGCTCGTAGCAAATATCCTCGGGTGTGTCTACGGACCGTGTCGAAGTAGAGTCTTGTTTAACTGTGTTGTGCCCACATCATGACGGGGAGGTCGGGGGCATTTAGGATGTTACCTTTCTTTCATATCTAAGATCGTGCGACGAGCCAAGTCATAGGAAATGAGATTCCTTATACTAACCTCGATTTCAAAGAAGAACGAAGAAGGTGGACTCGACGATATTGGAAGTTACAAAGCATTTCGTAAACAAAGGTACGAAAGATATATGTACAAGGTAAAGTATTGAAGTACGATTGAAACGTAAAGTTGAAGATTGAAAGGGGAAAAGTAAACGAAATGTAACAAGGTAAATTAGGACATACGAGGTAAGTTCATCATTTTTATACCGTTGTTGATATCGGGGCCACGCGCAGTGTCGTGATAATGGTTATGACATGATATGTATATATGCCCCGTGAGGCATTGTTGGTATTTCTGTGTGTTTGAGATAGTAAGAAATACGAGCAGGAAACTTCCGCCAAAATTTTTCTAGAAATAAAAGAGAAAATGAGATAAGTTTGAAATATGTCCGGAAAGGTCGTGCTATTGCACATAAGATTTGACTAAGCTAACTGTATGGACCGACTCCGAGGAATAAGTTAGCGCTTGCCGGGATTGATGATAATAATGATTAGGAGGTCGATATCGATATGGTAAAAAAAAGGAATTTGGAAAAGGGCAAAGGATACTGGAGATGATTTAGAAAGGCAAGTGTGAAACGGCAGCGTAGATAGAATCCAACTAAAGACTTATCAAGTTGTAGTGAAAGTTTAGAATGAAGGTTATATGATAACGGAAATGATAGCAACTTAAAAGTTAAGGAGTTAATTGAAAGAAGGAAATAAGAAGAAAGTTAGAAATATGCAGTAGTAATAGATCATGCATGTGAAGCCGAGGACACGAGTACTATAAGTGACGGACTCATGAAAGACCAAGTTATAGAAAGATGAGTAGCGAGGTAGAATGAGTGCTAGAAAATGACTGGTATGATACGAATAAAGATGGATGAACAGAATACGTTTAGAAAATGAAAGGATTATGCGGAAGTGTGTAACCAATGATAGCGAGAGGTAGCATAAGATTCCTCGTGTACGTAATAAAAGATAGACATAGATGGGAGAAATGATAAGGGAAATATATAGTTATGAACTTAAAAGTATAGTGCAACGACAAGGTTATAAAATAAGATTGTCATTTAGATAAAATTGATATGATTTTGAGTAAGTCAGAAGTTAGTACTGAGTACACAACAAGGGTAAAAGGGCATAAGGCATAAAGGAGTATTGCGTGTACACGACTTCACCTCGGAAATAGTGGAATCCTTAAAGGACAAGGGTTGTAGGCTTGAAAATAATAATAATAATGTATTGTGAATTTATTAAGGGAAGCAGATGATATAGGTTGGGATAAAGATAATGTTACAAGAGGACTTTGGACACTATCTGTCACACCCCGATCTCACTGGGGTGTGATGGGCACCCGACCCCGTAACCGGAGCCGAGCGAACGCGTCTTTCTGCGTACTATTTTTTTTTTTTGAAATATACGTGAATATACGCAACAAAGGGCTGGAAATATTCTTTTGTTGCTTTAGAATCAAATAAAATATGTAACTATACGGAACTTGTATCGTAGTACAAGGCGACTCTGAGAGCCGGCTACATGCTGAAAAGTCTTGTACTCGAAATCATGTGCCGGCTGGCTGCTCCCGAGCCAAATGGAAGGGCTTGCCAGACCGGAACATCTTCTATATTAGCTTCTTCCCTCGGGGGTACTGCGTGGCATGAACGGGCCCCCCAAAAAAGGGGGCG
>NW_026724430.1:0-5132 GCF_029784015.1 Lycium ferocissimum
GGCCCAGATTTTATTTGTGAGGTTGTATGGCGGTGGCTGCAGCCGGTATGGATGTGCTCGGGTACGGTATATAACGCAAGGGGTAGAGGGATAGAGCACGGAGACGTCGAAGCGAGATGGGGGCCA
Organism: Lycium ferocissimum; assembly: GCF_029784015.1. Taxonomy (NCBI): domain Eukaryota; kingdom Viridiplantae; phylum Streptophyta; class Magnoliopsida; order Solanales; family Solanaceae; genus Lycium; species Lycium ferocissimum. Next base: position 127 of record NW_026724430.1, read on the forward strand.
TAATGAAGACGGTATAAAAAGGGCTAGATGCGGCGGGTTGTTACGGTGGGTTTCGAGGTGGACGGCCTTGCGGCATGTGTAGATATTCTTCCCCGCGGCCGGCACGGAGTGCACACCGCGGTTCGTGGGTAGGGATCGATCGCCGGGGTATTCGGGAGCCGATACGGAAGCTCCCGAGCTCCCGGGTCCCACGGATGAGCGAGGGGTTTGAGTCAGTCGAGGCCACCTTTCCCTCGGTATTCTTGGTGTGGCAGGCCCCATTTTAGGGAATGTAGTTGGGCTACAGGTGCCTTTTTTTTCTTGTGGACGTCAAGGCCATATGATGAGAAAGTGTCCTTATGGAGATGGTGCAGGTGGTATGGCTCACCCCACTGGGTCGGTTGCTTGTTCATCTTCTTCGTAGGCCATGCACCCTACGAGCGGGGTATTCGGACTCCCGGCGAGACCGTGGTGGGGGTCGTGGCGGAGCTTCCGGTTCTAGCGGTCCCTCGAATCAACGTCACGACCCGACCCGCAGCCGTGACCAGCGCCCGTCTCGGCACTCGTACCCACCTAACATTCATACTCGGCATCATGGCAAGTCCAAATAGTAAACGTATACATACGGAAAAGTGCGACTCCGCGTACATATACATACATATATCATATACTACTGGTCGAGGATATACAGTAACGCAAACATGCGCCCCGAACGGTGCTACCCACAACCCACGTTTATGTCTACAAAGCCTCTAACGGTAATAACGAGAATCATATGACGGGACGGGGCCCCGCCGTACTTCCCGAAAAATATACACAAATGTAACAAACGACCGTACTCAAAATCAGACTCCGGACAAGCGGAGCTCTTCGGATAGCCGAATAGGGATCCTAGTGGCGGCTCACCCAAAGCGAGAGTCCGTACCCGCGCGCATGAAACGCAGCCCTCGAAGAAGGGGTCAAGACAAAATATGTGCGAGTATGTAAAAGAATACAATAACCGAATCATACGGAAATAAAGAGGACGATTTAAAAGTAGTACGATACTTAGGATCCATAAAGCTTACCTTGAAATGTAAATCATGCTTTTCAAAATCATTAATGGACCGAGTATCATAATTAAAGAAATCATCATGAACATATGCATACATAACATGCCCCCCCCGCCCTCTAATGAGGGACGCGTAAGTAAAATCATCATGTATATACATGTAACGTGCCCCGCCCTCTAGCCGAGGGACGCGGTGAAAGGAATCATCATATGCCATCCGGCCACCTCCCCGTCATCACATCATCGTCATATGTACACACACATATATATATATATAACATGCCCCGGCCCTCTAGCCGAGGACGCGCGAACAATGCGGTGGAATTGCACGAATACATGCCCCGGCCCGGACGCAACAAAGAAATAGCAACGGCTCGCACGAGCGAGTGAAGTCGAGGAACCATACGCAATGTAAAACATACGATGTTTGCCAAGACTTGAAAGAACAATCCGGATTTATAGATCATTTAAAGAGGAAATCGAGACAATAGCCATAAATCATACCTTTCGGAGTTGCGGCCGAATTATGTCAAAGACAAAACCTTTGGGATCATTGTACGTGGCAAAATATATCAGAACTCAATGGAATAATCAAAATGATCACTTTTTAATAATCGAAAGTTAGTCAAAAGTCGTTCTTGCATAACGCTCAAAATAAGTCAATTAAGTCAACGTGGAAAAATCTCGAAAATCGGGGGCCCACCTCGGGGTCAAGTCGAAGTGGCGTACGTAAAATTATGAACATTAGGCTTTATGGAGCCACCTATGGAGGTCTCAAGGTAATTCGGTTCCATTTATGAGAGTTATAAATGTTTAAGCTATTTTTCCAACAAAACATAAAGTATCTAATTCAATTCCATTGAATGAAAAAGGGCCAAATCTAAGCTCTCGGATTCCTAGGAGTGTAGTCGTCCCCGAGGCTCGTATCAAAACCTATTATGCTAGGACATGCCAAGAGAACAAAAGGTGAAGCTTTACATACCTTATGCGTCTTCCTCGCTTGTCCAAACTCAAGTCCCGATTCCTCAAAATCTACAAATGGTCATAGTTACCAAACATGACTATAGCCTTTTTAGGAATGCAATCTTAGCTCAATATTTGTCTACGAAATTTGCGCATTTTCCCCCGTAAATACACCAACCCCGAGATTTCAACTCGCCAATTGTCAACAACAACAACCACAAGAACATCAACCATTGACTAGAATCGCATACTAACATGAATAGTCATCTTTCTACATAAGGCGACAACTTCCAAACTAACTTTACATTTCCAAACCAATCTCAACGTTTCATGCTCATTTTCCCATCAAGATTATTCCAACATCATTTGGAGGCATTACATATGATTTTACATATTATTCGCCAAATATACAAACTTTCCACCGAAACCATAACTCATCCAAAACTTCCATTCTTCGACAAACACATTCATAACACATTTTCATCTCCCAAATTCATTAACAACAATCACATCTAGCACCTAAACAATTCATTTTCATAATTACATAACAACTATGTTAGAACACATACCTTCCCATAACAACATATATGCAATTCTAATGCCAACTTAAATCGTTAAACCTTTATTTACATTGTAAAGACCACAACAACACAACTAGTATGTTAAACAAAATAAATCCATCATTGGTTCATTACTATATACCCCACGGCCCACATGCATTTTCCAACTCCATCCAATTTTCGGGATAATAGTCAAAATACCCCCCAACGTTTGACCAAAATCCCAACTACACACGTAACCTTTGCGGGGGTCCTATTAGCCCCCTGAACAAATTTTTTTCGGCATCAAAATGACCCTTTTCTTGATGTGGCGATCCCAATATGACAACTCCCGGTCGTTACGATAAAGGGCCAGATAAGCACGCGCACGGCCCACGTGCCACGTCATCATCGTCTTCTAGGAGTTGGAAAAAAAAAAATCACACCAAATCAACTCAAAAAAAAAATCTCTCAATTTTCCATACTCTATTTTTAGTAAGGATCCAAAAACCCATAACCAATTCTCCTTCATCTTCATCAACATTATCATCATCATCATCATCATCTTCATTAGAAGTTGAAAAAAAAATCACACCAACTTCCTCAAATCTAATCCAAACAAATCCAAATATGAAAGGAAGCTTCCTAACACCTAATAGAACAAAGTTCATCCATTAATTTGATCAAACAATGAAGAATTTAAATAAACCCATTTGGTGTTCTTCATAGCTTTCTCCAAATTCCTAGCAATGGAGTTTAATTTTCTCCCAATATCAACTCAAAGAATTAGTGCTTAAACAAACTCCAACAAGCAACAAGTAGCAACTCCAAACAAGCAACTTCCAATCGCATTTTTCTTTAACAACATTAGATTTTTCAACTTTTTTTTTTCGCATTTTTTTCCTTTTTTTCTTCGCATTTTTCGTTTTTTTCCTTCGCATTTTCGTTTATGGTGGAAAGTTATTCTTTAACAAGTTGTTGGGAATCATATGTGGATTTTCTTCGGCTTCGTATTTTTGTTTATAATGGATATTATTTTGACAAAAAAATGGAGATGGATACCAAAACATCCAAATCTTCACTTGGCAACTTACTTCAAACTCATAGACGATCTTTAATTTCCCTATGCAATCGGTAAGAAACCACAAAGATTATTGTGGTAACCGTGCGGTGGTGGTATGAAAAGGAAAATGGGTTTTGTGTTTAGGGCTTGTTTGGCTATGATTGAGAAAAAAAATGAGAAGTTGGGCTAAAAAATGAGAAGCTTGGGTGTAAAAATGGAGGGAATTTAAATATATCTATGTGGCATCGTCGATGTAGCTTAGTTGGAGTCCAAAACACGTCGGATACGCATTTTGAAGGCCATCACGCGCCGGGCGGTGTATTCACGTTCTCTGCCACATACACGCGGCCAAAGGGTATTTTAATACCGAAAAAATTTGTCCGTGGGTAATAGGACCAACAAAAAGGTTAGGTGTGTAGTTGGCATTTTGGTCAAACATTGGGGGGTATTTTGACTATTATCCCTCCAATTTCCATTCCACTTTCATTTCCAATATAAATTCCACAATAACCACAACTAAAATACAACATAAAGTTCAACTCATCCTAACTATACAACATAGCACCTACAAGCCACACGCACACACGCACACCCACTTTGCAAACTTCCATATTTCTATCTATTCTACTCATTTCCATATACTACAACACAAACAAACCTTCATAACATAAATAGAAGGGATGAATTCTTACCTTTTCCTTCCAACTTCTTCACTTAACTCAAGTGTTGAATTGATGATACAAGGAATCAATCTTCCAAAGCAACTACACCAAGTTGTAAAGGGACCTTGAATTAGTGGGAATATGTGATACAAGAAAAGAATTTTTGGAAAGACTTTGAGGAGTCGATTTTCTATGGCCAAAGCCGTATGGCTTTTTTTTTTGTTCTTGTTTGCTCTTGTTTCTCCTTTTCTTTTATTTCTTGAATGTTCTTCACAATATGATGAACATATATAGCCCCCTTGGTCAATGGTCACAGACGTTTAATTAAATTGGGCTTGGATTTTTTTTTCTTTTTTTTCCTCATGGCCGGCCACCCCATGGTGGATTGGACCTCTCTCTTTTATTTTTGATTTTTTTCCAAGCCCACTTACTTGTGGCCCATTTTGCAATTCATGAAACCATTGTTAACCTTTCCGATTTTACCCTTAGCCTTCCGCTATATTTTCGCATCAATATTTTCATAAACAACTTATATATTGAACAAAATCAAAATATGGCCTTGTCTTTAACTTGTCACAATTATTTTCAAATTTCCCAAATATGCAAAAGTGCGGGATATAACATCCTCCCCCCCTTTAGAACATTCGTCCTCGAATGTTCAACTAATCTTAGTGTATGACGGATAGATTTCGGGGTTTCCTTTATTGCCATAGTATACGATCTCATTTACCGAGGGGTTTTTTTTCCCC
>NW_026724431.1:0-4478 GCF_029784015.1 Lycium ferocissimum
AAAAGGGGCCTCGAAACTCGTCCTACGGGGAAGCCCCCTCGCCCCCAAAACCCCAAAGACTACCCCTTCCCGCTACCGTCAATCGATTGACGCCCTCGCCGGCTGGGTCTGGGTGCCAATCCCTTTGGGGGCTTTTCCCCGTAAACTCAGGGCCCTGCGGCGCCCCCAAACTCTGGTGGTTTTGTGGGAAAATCACGGCCCTCGCCCTCACGGCGGTCCCCCCCGGTCACCCCCCTTCATGCGGGGGCCCCCCCGCGCCCCGTCGGGGTAAAACCGGACCGCCCCGCCCCCTCCCCCCGCCTCGGGGAGGGGGCCGGAGGCGGGCGCTGGGGCCTCGGGGGGGGCGGTCCCCCGCCCCCCCTTCCGGGGCGGGCCCCAAGTTTTCCCGGGGCCGGCGTGGCAAAACCCCGCCCCGGAGGCATTCTCCTCGGGGGCACGGGCCCCTGTAGCCCCCGGCCGGCCCCCCTGGCGTGACTTGCCCCGGGCGGGGGGGCCTTCCTCGGAGGCATGGGCCGAAATCATAACAATCCGTTGGGGGGGGGTCTGATAATCGGCTCATCGCACGATCAAGATCAAAGGAAAGATAACATCCTAAATGCCCCGTGCCCCCTTTTTTGAGTGGTGCCAACACAGTAAACAAGACTACTAGACACGGTCGTAGACATTAGGAAGAACTTGATATACCCCGTATTTTGAGAAACGGGACAATATGAGTGAATTATAAAGTTGGGAACAAGACTATTGGGTTTAAAAGTGGGTTTTTTTAACAGACTTTGTTTTAAAAATATAAGTGGTGTATGCTTTATTGGCAAAAGTTTTAAAGGGAAACATTTGGGGTCAAAATGAACTAAGAAAAACTTGTAAATTATGGAAATTAAGGGCCAGTGGCCGGCCTCTTAGTTGTGGGCCAGGCCACATGAATTTTTTTTACATGGAAATTTAAAAGATGACTAAGCATCTTTCTCTTCATTCTTACCTTAGAGAAACATCGAAGCTTGAAGAAAAAGGAGAGCAACTTCGGCCATGGGGGGTGCAAATTAAGACCAAAAACTTTTTAAAAAAAATTGGTTCTTAGAAAACAACAAATTTCGGGTGCTTATTAACGTGGAATCTTTTTTAACTTAAGTCATCCGTTTTCACTCTTGGACCTTAGTTGACGTGTGAAGTGAAAAAAAAAAGGTAAGAATTTTTTTTTTTATGTGTTGTGAATGGTGTGGGATTCGGGGTATGTAAATATGAACGAAATTCATGAGAACCTATATGTTGGATTTGAACCGGGGGCAGGGAGTATGGCGTGGGGTTTTGGCAATGTATTGGGGATTGATAGATTGAATTATATGTAGATGTTTCTTTGTTGTTGTAGTGTGTTGAATGAATGGGAATCACATATATGTGTGTTTGAAGATGGCCGAATATGGGCCTCTTGTGGCAAAGAGAGGAATGTTTTAATGCCTTAGTTGTCGTCGTTGTGAATTCTATATCGAAAATGGCTTTTGGATGATCAAAGTTAATGTGGTGGTGGTTGCGGATGGGGAAGTTATTTACGTTTAATAAAAATTTTGTACTTAAGAAATATTGTTAATGCTGGATTTTAGGTAATTCAAAAATTTGGAAGAAAGGAAAGGGAGTGGTGTTGTTGGGGGGCAATTTCGGGTAAATTGGAACAATTTTTGGGGATTGTTTGAAAAATTGTGTGAATTTTTTGAAAGGGTTTTGAATGTTGTTTGAATGGTTTTATTAATAATCGAATGTATAAATGTTGATATTAGTTTGAATGTAAGTGTTTAATAAGTATATTGGAATGTTAAATGTTGTTGAAGTTATGTAGAAAAGGGTGTATGTAATGTGAATGCATTTTTGAATTGATTGTTGATGGATTTTTTTGGGTTGGTTGTTGTTGAATTTGGCCAGTGGAATTTCGGTGTTGTTTTTTAGGGGGAAACTCCGAAATTTGTAGTTTTATTCCCTTTGGAATTGAATGTAAACCTAAATGTTTATGGCTAATGTTTGGGATATTGGTGTTATGTAGATCTTGGAGTGCCGATTTAGGCTAGCTTAGTTTGAAACGGGGCAAGGTATGCGAAGCCTATTTTTTCTTGCTTTTTCGTCCAGAATTGATTAGGTTGTACACGAACCTCGGGGGAACTCCTTCCCCGAATCGACTCATATGTCGTCTTATTCATTTAGGTTTTCTCTCTTTGTAGCCAACTAAGGTCTTTATGTTTTCATTTGGAATTTCAAAAGGGTTTTGGGAAAAATTTTTTTTCTAAAGGTTCCCAAACCGAAAGCCAAACTTGTACAGCTCGGGGGCCCCCAAACTTTCGTAGGGGATTATAAGGCATAACATCCCCTAACTTCCATAAGCGGGCTCATGGGGTTGACACCCGTCCGTGGGTCCCCCCTTTTTTATGTTCGTTCTTAATGACTTTCGGGGAAAAACTTAGTATGACTTTCCTTTTAAATCCCAACAGGACTTCTTATCTATTTCATGAGTTATCATTATGATTTTATCAAGTACTCACGACTCCGCTCGTGCATATGGTTGGTACTTCCCTTTGCCCGGGTCCCGGGGTTTTTCGTGCATGCTTTGATATATTCGGAGTATGATGTGTCCGTACGCCTGTCCCCCCGGGGTCCCGGTATTTTGGGGATGGGGTGCGGTGTTATGATATGATAGTTATGTCGGGTTTCGGGGTATGAAATCTTGGTATGATGTGGTATGGCGCCATCGGGGGGCGACCTCGTTCTAAAAGCCTATGCTGATTTATGTTTTTCTAAATATTTGACATTTTGACTTTTCTTATTTTGATCTTCTTCGATTATGATTTTTCTATATTTCTTGCTTTGCATACCGGTATTTCCCTTTGACCCCCCTTTTTTGGGGCGTTCATGCCGCTCGACGCTCCGGGGATCCACCCCCTGGGACACCTTTCCCCTCCCCGGGTGCCCTTTGACCCTATTTTGGTATATATACTTTTGTTTCATTGAAAATTTCATTGGGGGGAACGACGGGGGTCCCCCCAAAGATTTTGTTACTCGGGGGTCGAGACATGATGTGGGTTATGGTTGTTCTCGAAAATTTTTCGTGATATATTTTCGATTTAGTGGTAGCCTTTGGTTTTGCTTATTCGATATGATATGTCATTACCACCTCGCCCGGGTTTTGTGACATCTTGGGTTTAGCTAATGGGGGAAAATATGTGATTATTTACATTTATGCGAGTTTTGTATGTTAATTCGAGTGTTGCTATGAGTGTCCAAATTTGGACACTATATGGCCTACGGGGTTGGGGTCGTGACAAAAAATTGTATCGGGCGGGTTCGAAATGTCTACGGCGTGTCTAGTAGGTTTTTATCGGTGTTGTGCCCCATCTATAAACGGGGGGCTCGTCACACCCCGATCTTATTAGGGTGTGATGGGCCACCCCACCGCAGGGCCCGGGGAACCCCCGGACCTTCGCTACGGAATCACGCCAAACTTTTTAAACCAAATGAGATAGAATACATAGCAATTTTTTTTTCCAGAAATATTCTTTCTCGTAGCCTTTAAATCGAACACATCTATAACTACGCAAAGTTTTGTTACATAACACAGACCGACATTCGTGATGGGGCTACCGCCTCTACCCCGCGTGCCCAAAATTCAACATCCTCGAAAGCATTCTACAAACTCCTCGGCAACCTCCCGGAGCAAATGGGCCAAATTTGGTAAATTTTTTCTATAACGGGGTAATCATCGGGAGTACCCGCGGCATGAAACGCAACCCCCCAAGACGGGGGCGTGCGAAAAAGTCGAGCTGTAAGGCAGAATACAAAAAAGCCAAACAAACAAAAAAAAAAAGATAATACATTACTCAAAAAACCGGACGTTTTTTCGGACACAAACCCCACCTACCCTCCCTATACCGGAAGGAGCGGGGGGGAAGTAAGGGCTTCTAAAATGCTTTTTTACAAATTTCGGATCGCATGTTCGAAGAGAAGGAAAAAACGAGCGCACGGTGGGCCCCCGCGGGCGGAGGCGGATCGTACGAAAACTCGGACGAGGTCATATATCGGGGGCCCTTCAACGTGGGAACTTTCGAACATCCGTTCGAGCGAGACGGGGCGGGCGGTTCGTTCGGCGCGTACGGGGCCCCTGTGGGGGTTCGTAATCGGCGGGCGGCGGTTTGCCGGACGGGCCCCGGAAGGGCGTCGAGAGATATATCGGCGGTTCGTAATCTCGAATATGGAGGCATAAAAGGGAGCCTCCCGAACGGGTGGGCACACAAAAAGTCTCGAGTCGGGGTACAAAAAAATCGGACCTTGTCCGAATATCCTGCTTATTTTCGGACCCCCATTAATACGTTATATTATCATAAACAAAGCTAATAACAAACCCCCCCTGGTGAGGGACGCGGTAGAACCCCCCCAGTACCCCGGGCGCGGGCCCACGGTCGCCTTTCCCCCCCCGTCCCCTATCATCGGTTATCGTACTCCGC
>NW_026724432.1:0-5215 GCF_029784015.1 Lycium ferocissimum
TTAAAATAAAAAATAACTCTTATTTTGTGATTATGCCCAAAGAAAAAAAAAAGGGTATATTTGCCGTTTGTAATACGGGGGTATATTTACACCACTTTTATAACAGGGTTATATTTGCTCTAAATCATAAAGTTGAGGTGTAGATTTGCACCTTTTCCCTTTAATAAATGTCATCTCCTTCACTTGATTTTGTTTTTTCGATTATTTTCAAATCTTGAAAATCTCTGTTGAAATGTATGACAGTATCTTTTTGCTTAGATAGTTGTCCCACGGCATAATTAAGATTTAAAAGCACTTAAAGCACCATCCACATTTCATGAGTGGGATTTCTGCCACAATCTGTATGCACCACTTGCCAAATAAAAGTACTATTGCTTATCAAAATACTAAAAATACAAGTTTACTTTTACTTTTTGGCTTTAGTAAATCGAGAAAAGAATACATTTTTTTTTCTTTCAATTTTACTCTTATCATTAAGTAATTAATGACTCTCAAACTAATTGGAGTACCATAAGGATAATTTGGTAATATTTACATTCAATTAATTTCTTTTAAGTGAAAAAGTAACTGACAAGTAAAGGGAACGAAGGGATAAATATTCTGTTTGACCAAAATCTGTTTATTTTGAAAGATACTTTTTGTTAGAAGTTCTTTTAGGAAATAATATTTTTGAAGAGAACCAATTTATGTTTGGCTACAGTTTTGCCAATAGTAGAACAACAATTTTTTGTCAGTTTTGCTAATAGTAAAACAATATTTTGCTTAGTCAAGGTTCCAAAAAATTTCTTAAAAAGAACTACTTTTTTCAGCAGTTGAAAAGTAAGTCAATACGGGAAAGAATTAGAACAATTTAGGAGTCAATAAGTCAATGTTTCACTTTCCATGGAAAAGTAAAGATTAAGAATTCAAATGTGTTCGGTAAAAGATTAAGAATTCAAATGTGTTCGGTAATTACTAATTGATCAAGTTTAAAGTTGTGGAAATCTTTCTATCCAGGGAAAAGTAAAGTAGAAGGAAAAAGCAAGCACTTTCAGAGACACTGTAAATATGGGGTCCATTTAAGATGCATTAAAAATTGCTAATAAGTATTTAGTGGTTAAAAAGCACTTCTAGGTGCTAAAGCTGATATTTATAAAAGAGAAAAATCTAAATATGCTATTGAACTTTTGAAAATGACCCAATTAAGTATGTCATTCGTCAATAGTTGGAATAAAATATGCATAATTTCACAAAGTCCAAGGGGCAAAATTTTGCAAAGTTTAAAATTCTTTTCTCGAGTAAATAACTTAATAGGTCATTAAACTATAGCAAATATCTCACTAAAGTCACTTATGTTTGTTTTGTATCAAAAAGGTCATTCAAATTTAGTAGTTTTACCTATAAAATCATTATATTAAAAAAAATAAAAAATAATTACATAAACCTCCCGGGATTTGATTTTATATCACTTACTTCCTTTGTGGTTTATTTGCCTCTCTTATTTTATTTTATTTTATTTTATTTTTAACCTAATTATTATCAATAAAAAATAATAATTTAACCAATTTTGCCTTCCGGATATTTTCTTTTGTGTTTTATGAATTCCGTAAGTCATAATTTGTTCTTTAATTAATTGTGAATTATAAAGAATCTTAATACACACCCCCCACCCCCACCCCCCTTTTTTTTTTTTTTTTTTTGGTGATGGAACATTATTAGCTTGTGAGGAATTTAGGTTGTGGTAATTTTGGAGCACATAGCTTGTAAGAGAAAATAAAAAAGTTCTTTGCTGTGAACATTACATATTGAACCATATGATAATATCTCTTAGAAATTTTGTTAATAAGCTTCAAAATATTAAATAACCAAAACAAAAGAAAAAAATATAAGAAAGTATTACACCTTTCTTTCCATGATTAATAAATAAATTCTGACAGGTTCCCAAAATTTATTTAGTAATTTCTCTAAAGAATCAGTATATCCTCAATTAATTTAATTAATGAAGATTTAACTTATAGGTTTCGTATACGGAAGTCCTAATATTGCATGCCTTTATCTGTACCTTAAATTTGTATAAAATTCAATTTTTCAAAAAAAAAAAAAAAAAAGAATGTTTACAAAGTTAATTTAAAAAAATATCCTAAAGGACATTAAACTAAAATGTTTATATTAATAATAATTAGGTTAAAAAATTTATCATGAAAAATTAAAATAAGAGAGGCAAGTAACCAACAAAGGAAGTAAGTGTTTCATAATCAAACTTGGGGAGGTTTATGTAATTACTAGTTTCTGGATATGTGCGTTACACGTGTCTCCCATATCAATCAGTACATACTTTTTTAATTTGTACATACAATATTAACATATGTGGGTAGTGAGTAAAAAAATCAAAAGGGATAAAGTACAAGCTCAAATCAATGAATATTCAATGAATATCGAATGACTTGATTATTGATCACAAAAATATAAATATCGTTTGAACTGCAAATTAAACAACTAAATTTAGCTATGGAGTAGATCCAAATATACTATAGTTGTAATGCAAAAGTACCATTCTCTCTAATCGAGTGAGATATATTTTAATTTTCTTTAAAAAAAAACGAGTAACTTCAACCGATAATAAGGCATAATTATAGTTCTTAATAATGTGAAATATTATAATTATAAGACGTAAGAGCGGTAATTTTATGTTAGAGTAATCGGAGTAATATGTTAGAAGGATAATACCACCAAATTTAGCCTCAATAGCAATGGTTAATCTAACACATTCAAAAAATAAAGTGCAAACAGCAAATGAAGTTGATTTGAGGAAGAAGGCCCTTTAAGATTCGTATACCTTATTGTCCATGTGGCCTCCGTTTTTTACTCATTTCAATTGGATACTTTTCTGCAATTTGAAAACAAATATAAATGACTATAGTGAAACCTTTACTATATTTCAATGACCTTTCAAGTTATTCACTCTCTTTTCTCTTGTAAAAAAAGGTCACGTGTTGAAAAGTTTCCGTTGTTAATGTCAGGTAAAAAGAATATTGAAAACTGATAAGCATTTTGTACAGTCCATAAAAGTTCGTTAACTATAATTGCATCTTAAGGTTTGAATAGCTCCGCTTAATTTTCATAAGTTGTGTGGAATGAACTCTTGAGTTATTTCTCGGTTATTAGTTTCGGATTTTTAAGTATTTATGCGTGTATATATACAGTGTCCTTCTTGCCAACATCCTTCGTCTTTTTTATTCTTTGATGTGTTAGTGGATATGACAAGCTTCAGCTGATGGTTTTCAGAAAATAAAAATATGTTTTTGGTACAGCCTAAATTCAGACCGTATATATCAGCCTTTAGGTATTAGATGTTGATGAAAATCTTTTTGCAGTTCAATGTGAGGATTCTTTTTCGAAAGATGTTTTATGTTTTACCTCTTTTATTTTTTTTTGAATAATTTAAAACGTTAGAGCGGGTTAGAAACTGAAAACCTCCACACTTATTTCCCTTGTTGAAGGGTGTTTCATTTTGGGACCATTATACTCATACTCGATCTTTTGATAAAATTTACACTTTAATTAGTTTCAGACCGATCTCTCACAGTTGCATCTCTGTATACTTTTGCTAATATGATTTAGTTGGCAAACACTATTTTCTTTCCCATAGAACGGAATGACCCTTGTAGATTCTGTTGAAGCGAGTATTGGTCTATATATCTTGTTTACAATCAAGAAGCTCTTCGAGATGATCATTTTCCGGAAGAAATGCGGCTCTGTTGGTGCCTAAATCGGACCACAAATAGCATCCTTTAGAATCAGATGTTGATGAAAATATTTTTGCATTTCTATGTGAGGATTCCTTTTATAAAAAAAAATAAAAAAATCAATAATGCATAATGCGAATATTGATTATCTGCAGGAATTTTAAACACTGCTAAGTTATGATCATCAAATTCATTAACAGGAGAAGTCAAGTTATCCAGAAAAATAAATAAAAAATTACTCATCAGTGTAATTGAGAGAGTGGGAGGGAAAATTTTATTGTCCGGATCTTATACGAGACCTCCATACTACTTGTGTTCCTATATCCATTAAAGCAATTCAATTGGCCAGTAAATGACCTCTAATCTGATCACTTGTCGCAGACTCATTTTTCATTGTTAGTGCTCTTTCTTCTATTGCACGTCAATTTAGTACTTTTGATGACGACGATACGGCTTTTCAGTGTAATGCAAGGCTTGATATATGCATAACAGAAATAAGGGGCAACTTTAATTAAAAGTAGTGCAACAAAGAAGGAAAAGCTTGTTTTCATCTTCTCTGGACATTCTGCAACATAAATTCTTTTTCTCTATAACATACTCTTTGTAGCAGCACGTTCGAAGAGGTTATTCTAAAGACAATAAGGTTGGTTTCATCATTGACGACCTCCGGAAAGAATGTTAATTTATGGAGTTAGTATCTCAGATGGTACTCAACTATGGGTGTTTCACTCAACTTTGTTCTCTAACCAGAAAGTCACTCAACTATGGGTGTTTCACTCTAAAAGTCACTCAATTATGGGTGTTTCACTCAGAAAATTGTTGGGAAGAAACAAGCAATAACTAAATTGCACGACAGTACGATGAAAGAAATACCCAAGTCAGCGCCTATTTGAACCAAGAGAAGAGAATAAACACTAGCACAAATGGAAATTCGGACAGCAACTATACCAACAACAAAATAGCAAAGCAAGTGAAAATAAATCGAATGCAAGAGACACCAAATTTACGTGGTAAAACCCCTTCAAGGTGAAGAGGAAACATCCACGAGACCTCCAGCCCACAAAAGCTCCACTATAATCAACAAGAGTTACAATAATGTTCTCCATATTTCTAAACTTCAACGCCAAGCACGGAGCTAGCACTACCAAAAAAAAGGGTAATTTGTGGAGATTGCAAGTTGCATTTTGTGGGGGTTTTAGCCTCCTCTAATTTCTTGAGGAGGCTAAAACCCCTGTGAGTTGCAACATTTAACCTCCGTAAATTAGTCATTCGTTTGTAGTGTACAATACATAAAAGATAGCACCAAACTAGTGTAGCACCAAAACTAGTGAAGAAAAGGAGAGAAATCACCCCCAAAAATGAGCTACCACTGCATCAAAAACCGGAGCTGCTGCACTGACAAAATCCAACTCAATTATTAAACTGACTAACCAGTGTTTGAGAACTCCGTCCAAATTTCAAGACGATCCAACGGGAACGAATTGGGAAAC
>NW_026724433.1:0-4314 GCF_029784015.1 Lycium ferocissimum
AAATTTTTGGGCGGGATATAACAATAAATGGAAAAACAAGGGATCCCAAAGAAAGCACCAAAACAGCGTTTAAAGATAATTTTCCCAAAAAATTTTTGGGATACTTATCGGAAATTTTTCCCCCGAGATTGGAAAAAGGAGGGGGAAAATAAACGAAAAAGGATAAGCACCCCCAAAGGGGGAATGGGGAAAAAAAGAAAAAAAAAAAAAAAAATTAAAAATATTTTTAGTGGACTTCCAAAAGGGACCCCTACCAAAAAAGCTGAAAAACAAAACCAAGGTATGGATAAGAGTCATGGTGTTTAAGGTGGGGAGAATTTTGCGAGACTTTGAATGACATGGCAAAAAGTGGACGTGTATAAGGGAAAAAGAGTGACAAGAGGAGGGTTTAATAGCTCAGAGATAGTATAAGGCAAAGTTTAACTAGAAGGAAAGATGTTGGCTAAGAGGTGTTCCAATTTACCCAACTCAAGTGGTAAAGAAGGGAAGGGGAAACCCCTTGGGGAAAAGGTGAGAAAACGAGTTTTAAAAGGGAAAAGGAGAAAAATTTTAAAAAGGGACGAGGATTTTTTGCATGAACAAAATAAAAAAACGGGCGACCCGGGGGACAAGGCCCCTGTCAAAGATTGAACGTGTTTATAAAGCAAAGGGCAAGGATGCCCCCCGAATATTGGATGCTAAAGAGACTAAGTGTATTTGAAAAGAAAAGAGGCAAAAAGGACAACCCGGGATATCTGGGACATATGGAAAAATGTAACGATGGTTTGCCAACGTGTTTACTTTAAGACAGATGAGACGCGCCTATGGTGGAACCAGACTCGCGATACCGGTTGAAAACAAGAAAAAAGACAAGGTGAGCATAAAAGGGAACGACACCAGGGGATTTTTTAGAATTTGAACACCCTTTTGTATTTCCAAAGTCAAACATAGTGTATAAAAGGGGAGTAAAAGGAAGAAAATCTTGGGTAAAGGTACAAAAATGGCCAAAGATAGCGAACTCAAGAGGGGACTTGAATGAAAGCGTTTGCAAAAAGACAAAAAAGGGGGGAAAGATTTTAAGAAAAGAGAGAATTTGGGTCCCTGAAGGGAAAAAAAAGTCCCCTCGAAAAGATAACGGAATAAGGGACGAAAGGAGCTAATATAAGGGAAAACGGAGGGAGAATAGTTTGTTCAAGAAATCAAAGAAAAGAATTTCCGGGCCTAGTTTTGGGGAAAGGGAGGCAAAATTTGAGGGGTAGAGAAAGGGGTGGAGTCCCGTATCTTTCTAGGGGCATTAAAAGCTAAGTGCGACAAGTTAAAGACAAAGGTTTTTTGGGGTTTCCCGTAAGGGTTTTTACCTCCCCGATTTCGTTTCTATGCACAAGTTGCCCCTGGATTTCGTTTGGTATAAGAAAATTTCGGGGAAAAAGGGTTTAAATTTAAACCCGGGGATTGGAGACTAAGGAGATTAAGAACTTAATTACATCCTTAGTAGGCTTATGGGGGGGGCCCCACGGGTTTTGGCCAACCTTTATTGGTAAAAACCCAAAGGGGGACACATGTCAATTTTTTGGGACGCATATAAGGGGGGGGGTTGTTGAGTCAAAATTAATTGGTCATTTCAACTTTCAAAGTTTTGAAATTAAGATTTTAGGGGGGAAGTCTGGGCCTACGCCGAGAAGGGCCCCAAATTTGACCCAAAAAAAATTAATTTTCCAAGCAAATTAACTCCTCTCAAGTGTATAAGGACGGTAGTATTTTTTGGGGAAAGGGAGGTGTAGCATTAAAAGGGTTAAAAGTTCGGCCCAAATTTTTAAGGCAAATTGCAATAAGCAACTTTGTTTTTTTTTTAAAGATTTGAATTTTAAATTCAGCATTTTTGTTGGATTTTTTTGGGTTGAATTTGGGGTTTGAGCCTGAGTTTGGGAAGCGGGGGGGTTTCCCTTTTTTCAGTATTGTTGGTAAAAAATGTATGTCAACATGTGAAATTTGAAAAGATTTGGAATTGGGGTTCAGAGTGATGTTAAAATTTGGGCTATTTTCTTAAAGTTTGAATGAGCCATTTTTGGAGATTTGTGGAATTATGTTTGGTTTTCTTGAAGATTGAAATGGGTTGAATGGTGGATAAAGAGGAAAAAAACAAGGAGGGTTTTAAGTGTTTTTTTAGGGGATTTTATGGCCCTTTTGTCCATTTTTTGATTGTTGTTGTTATGCACATTGGGGTTTTGTGTATTTAATGTGTGAATTAAGGTGTTAATGAAACAAATCATTTTTATGAGGGGTAAAATGGTAATTATTGGTAAGTAAGTTTTGAATTTGTTATAAACATATAGAAAAAGTGAAATGGTATTGTTGTAGGGCTGTTTGGCCGTAGGGGGACGAATAGAATGATAGCAACCCAAAGCCCCCTAAGTCATTTTAAAAAAGTTTGGAATGATATAAAAAAGAATGAAGTTTTTTTCCCCGAGCGCTGTTAGTTTGTACGAAAAAAACCGTAAAATTTTGAAAGGATTGTGGCGCGAGGCTTTTAAAAAATTTTTTGAAACAATTTAACTCTTGATATCTTGAATAGGGAAAATGTTGTTGGGCACAATCAATTATTATCGACTAAACGTGGGACGTAAAGTACTCCCTTTTCCCTTTTTTCATGTTCAGACGAAAAGATATAATCCGAGCCTCGGGGAACTCCACCTCTAACCCCAGATGACAGGATTGTTATTCACCAATGTTGAAAATTTGGAATGGTCGAGTTATGACTCGCATCTATTACATGATTGACTTGTATGTAACGATAGGAGTTTTTTCTTAAAAAATTGCATAGGTATGTTGAGTTTTTATCAAATGTAACATGCTAGGGTGATACATGTACATGAATCTTGAAACGTTCCTTAATATAGTTTACGTAGTAATTTAAAAGAATTTAATGTGATTAGTGTCCCGATGTCCCGGCCCTTTTGTTTATATTCATGAGTCTAAAGTGTTTTATTTTTTTGGGTTTCATTATTCCCGGTGCACCGATATCCTTCACCGGTCACGGGCCGGGGCGTTTCGTGCGCACAACTATTATACCACCGAGTCCCTCACTAGAGGGCCGGGGCACGTTATATATATATATATATGATGATGATGATGAATGATGATTTGGAGAGGGGGGGAGGGCATTAAAATTCCATTTCCGAGTCCCCTTTCTAAAGGGCCGGGGCAAATATGTTTTGTTTAATTGTTATGTTATAAATACCGACCTTACAAAGGGCCGGGGCACGTTATATGTTATTACGAATGATTATGCTTTTTTTTAAAAACACTATATTGATAGGGAAAAAAATTTCGAGAAATATGTTCAAAAGGGAAGTTTTGTTTTGAAACTGATTGTTGCATTAACCCCGTTTACCTTGTCATAGATAGATTCTCTTTTTGTTTTTTCTTTATATACTGACATATTCCGTTTTACCCCCCTTTGGGGTGGTTTAGCCGCAGGCGGGGGTTTTGGGAAAGCTATGGACATCTACTTATTTCGGGTCCCTTTTTTCGGGGCATGTTTCGGGGGTGCCTTTTGATATGTATATATGTTATTGTCGGGAGGCGGGGGGCCCTCATATGATGTCGTTGTCATTAAAGGGCCTGGTCCCGGGGGTCATGTGTAGTTGATGTTTTTTTGGGGAATGGTTTTTGTTTTGGGGGGACCCTTTAAGGGAAATTTCCCCGTAGAATATGTTTTTTTATGGCCAAAGGGATGAAAGGGAGCCTTTCTTTTAGTTTTGTGGGGGCCCCCCCAAAAATTTTCCAAGGCTTTTGGGGTATTTCGGTTTTCCCAAATTGTTTTGAATGCTACGCTTGTTCGTATACTTATAAAGCCCCTGCATGCTATAGTGTATGACTATGAAACAAGTGATACGAGTGTCCGGGTCGGGATAAAGGGGCCCGGGGTTTGGGCGGAAAATGGAAAAAAGAACCGATAACTCGTCCCCCGGAAAGGACTAAGAGAAAGGGATAGAGGGATAGGAACGAAAAAGAATACAAAGATTTTAAAAAAGTGAGGGAAAGGGGATTTCCCCAAAATAAGGGGGGGGTGGAAAAATGGGGGGGCAATAAAATTAGTAAGAAGAGAAGAGTCCGTATATTTTAAGGGAGGATTAAAACCGATAATCAAACCCTAAGGGAAAAAAACGCCCAAGGGGGGGAAGGGGTTTTCACCCCGAATTTGCATTGGGGTTTGTTAGAGGTATTGTTAAGAGATGCCAATTTCAAGGGGCTTGTGTTTGATTAAAGGGGGCCGAGTTCGCGTGGGGAACAATAAAGGGGGGGACGACTTGGGGAAACGAGGGGAAAAAATGG
>NW_026724434.1:0-6533 GCF_029784015.1 Lycium ferocissimum
AAAAAAAGAAAATAAGTTTATCAAAATTCTGAAAAAAGTTGGCACTTGTGACGTACTCTTTTGGGGTCAACTTTGGAGGTATATCTCTCGGGTATACAGAGTTTTAAGGTATTTCAAAATATAAAAATGAATTTCGTTGAGTCTACTTTCCAACGCAATAAACTATTCATCCATATGACATCGGAGTAGAGAGATATTCGCGTTTTCGTGAGACTGGGCAGTCAGTCTCGCTGGGACCCACTATGGCGGTGGGCGACCTTCTACTATTTTAAATACATTTTAAAGGCCATTTTTAAGTCATTTTCACTTGAAAATTTTTCCATAATCTTCTAAGACCTTCCCAAGTCAGATCATAAAGACCCTAAGTCAAAAAAATAGGGTTTCACCCAAGTTCTATCTCAAGAGTTCCATGAAGCAAGAAGAAGCACTCTTAAGGTGTTCGATGCAAGTTAAAGCTTGAGTTCTTGTTGTTGCGGGTTTGTAGGATACTTAGAGAAGCAAGCTCGGTAAAAGGTAAGAATATTTCTCTCCTCTATGTATTTGAGCCTATAGAAGTCGTGACTAACTTGTACGGTTGAAAACTTGTGAAATAAAGCTCAAAAATGGTAGTTGTGATGTTGTTAGTTGCTGAACTGTTTTGAAGTTGTTCTTTTGGTATTTTATGGCTGGAAATTGACGGAATAACTTGGATATTCTATTGTTGATGTTTTTCTTATTGTTTTGGTGTTGGTTTGAACTGGAAAGAGGTAAAAGATATAAGGGAAGTGCGTCTCGATTTTCTAAAATCAAAGGTACGTTGTTCTTGTGTTGTTGGATTGTTTTGAAGTATCACGTACATGTTGTTGTGGCCGGAAATCGAGTAGATAATACGAATATGGTGAACTTGATGTTGTGGTACATGTCCATGTGTTTATACGAGGAAGTATTATGTGAAAATGAATATGGTATTATGTTGTAGCTATGGTTATGAATGACTTTGAAAGGAGTTTTGGATTGAATAATGTTTAACTTGAAAAAAGTCTATTGATTATGGTAATATGGGTGTTGCTATTGATGTTTGGGAGTTGTTTATTATATGAGAAAGTTGTCAAAACAAAGGAAATCTTGATTTTCGTTAGCTCTAGTCGCTTTAGTTTAGACTTAAGCATGTCTTAAATGATCTAATTTAGTATGAATTCTCTTGAATGTAGAGTTGTGAGCTTGGAAGGAGAACGTTTAGTCGTTAAGATGATCAGCCATGTAAGGCTAGTCCCCTTCTTTCAAAAGGCATGATTCTTATATCACCATCTCCCATATATGTTCTCATGACCTTCTTACATTCCAAAAGTTGAAAGCCTAAGAGTATTAAGAGCATGGCGAGATAGAGATAAGATGTGTTTTATGATAATGATAGGGATGATGATGATTATTTCGTAGATTATAAAGCTTATGAATTGAAGATATCATGAGACTAATGATCTTATTTTATGATTTCCTCGATGTTGTTCATTGTTGATGATCTACCCGCCGATACTAGTTCCTTGGTGAGATATAGCGATGATGTTTGTTCCATAATATAATCGGAGGTTACCGACCTTACGTCACTCCGATAGAGTTATAACTTTTACTTGAGCTCTCATGCATGCTTTATGTTATGTATATGTGAGTTTACACCATGCCTAGTTGGCCTAGCAGACACCACTATGATGGGCGTAGTGGGTAGCTATAATGGTAATTACACCGTGCCTAGTTGGCCGGGCAGACACCTCTAGTGGGCGGCATGAGATGGTTACCCCAGACGCGGGCTAATAATGATCACACCGTACCTATACGTTCAGGCAGTTTATGATATATCCCGTATTTTGCACATTGGGATATTCCGAGCTAACCGCGATAAGTTAAGGACAAGACTATTTCGGGATACGAGGTAGAGACTTTTTAACCTCCGATTTTGTTTTAAGGCACAAGTTGCTTATGATTTTATTGGCATGGAATATTAAGGAAAATTTGGGGTTAAAGGTTAATTAAGGAAAGTTAAATATTTCATGAAAAAGGCCACGAAGTGGCCGTGTGTTATGGTGTGGGGCTCCCACCATGGCTTGGCCAAATTTGATTGATCCTTAAGCCATGAGTGGGGGCAATGTCCACTTGTATGAATCATATATTTATATATTGATGACTAAGCAAGACAATTATTCATCATTTTCAACAAGAAACTTGGAGAAGCTTGGAGAGAGACCATAATCAAATGGCTGTTGCTTGAGTTTGATGTTGTGAATATTGATCAAAAAAAAATAATTTTCTTCTAGCATTTCAACCAATTGGAAGGTCCTTATTAACGTGGAGTAGTTGTTGGAGCAATCAAACCATTCATTTTTGCAATTTACAACCCTAGCCAAGTTGAGAAGTTAAGTGAAAAAGGTAAGGTTTAATCTTCTTTTACATGTGTTATGGATGGTTTGAACGTGTTATAGTGTGTAGAAATGAATGAAATTCATGAAACCATGTATGTTGATGTTAAGCCGTGTATGGGCTGTTTTGTGTAGAAGGAATGAACTAAATTTACTTAGTATTTTTTGTTGTTGTTGTTGTGGATTCTATGATAAAAATGAAGGTTTAATGGTTCAAAGTTGAAGTTGTAATCGTTGTGAAATCGTTGTAGAAGCTAATGTGATTTTAATATAGTTTCTTGTATTTATGAGAATGAAGTTGTTAACGTGTGGATTGTTGGTATAGTTCATGAATTTGGAAGAGAGGAATGTGTTGTTGTTGTTCTTATTGAGTTTGGAGGTTTCGGGTGGTGTTGTATGTTGGTTGGGCCGTTTTGAATATTGTGCGGATTATTTGAAGTGTTCTTGAGTCTTGTTTGAATGATCTTGGGTTAGTACTTGAACGTGTGGGCATTGATGTTGGTTTGATTGTATATGGTTGAATTGAATGTAAATGAAATGCCGTCGAATTATGTATAAAAGAGTTACTAACGTTAGAATACGTTTTGAATTAATTGTTGATGTTGTTAATATGGTTGTTGGTTTTGTTGTTGATGATTTGGCCGAGTTGAATTCTCGGGGTTTGTTGAATTTATAAAGGAAGTGCTGCCCGAATTTCTGTAAATAAAGTGCTAGCTTGGGATTGAATTCCTAAGTACCTATAACTAATGTTTAGTATCTAATGACGTTATTTGTAGACATTGGGAAGCCCGAGACTTAAGTTCGGATTAGCTTAGGAAGCGGACAAGGTATGTAAAGCCTATCCTTTCTTTCTTTTGGCATGTCTTAGATGTAAGTAAGATATGATACGAGCCTCGGGGTAACTCTATTCATAAGATCCGAGCATGTCTACGATTCTTATTCACTTCTTGATGTTAGCATTCCTAATATAGTCGAGCTATGTCCCTTGTGTCTTTTGTATGATTGTATAATAAATGTTACATAAAGAGTTCTTGTTCCTAAAGGATTCTATGTTGAATAAGGTCCCTAACTTTCATACGGCTCAAATCGCTTTGATACGTTCGTAGAGGTCCTAAAGCGAATAATGTCCGTAACTTTCATAAAGGCGGGCTCGGATTGGTTTGATACATGTCTATGGTCCCAGAGACTTTCCTTTGTATAGTTCTAATGACATTTTGAAAGAACTTAACATGACTATAGTCTTAACCCTCGAGCGTTGATTACTTACTTATCTATTGAGTCTCGAAAGGATGATTTATATACACATATGACCGATTTACCATTCTCGTGTGTGCATTCCCGTTTTGCATCTTCTCCAGAGTCCCTCACTAGAGGGCCGGGTTATATATACCTATATATGGCATTATGATGTGTTACGGCGTATGATGTGTTACGGAGTTTGTTCTGGCGTTATGATGTGTTCTGGAGTATGATGTGTTCTGGAGTATGATATGTTACGGAGTTATGATGTGTTCCGGAGTATGATGTGTTCTGGAGTATGATGTGTTATGTATGATGTGTTACTTATCGTGTTACGAGTATGATGTGTTATGGCGCCAATGACGGGGTGGCGACGATGTTCACCGAGTCCTATAATAGGCCGGATTTATATGTATGTATATATGTGATATTAATATGCATGTTTGTGTTTTAAAGGTAAGCATTTTGATATTCTGGATATTGTACGCATTTGGTGATCCGCTATGCTATAGGATATCCGATTCCGCTGTCTCGATTTGGTGATCCGCTCCTTTGCATTTGGAGCCCATATTTTGGTACAAACTCTTTCGTTGTGTATATGTACATCGATTCGGGGCACGCGGGGCCTGTCCCGTCATATGATACCGTTGTTACTCTTGGAGGTACGTAGACATATGTGTGGGTTGTGAATAGTTGCGATCGGTTAGGTACGCGTGATTCATTTTGGGTGGTTCCATTATTTGTAGCGACCTTATCGGCTTGCGTATGTATATTGTGGGATGTTGTGTTTTACGACGCCCCCGTGCTCTCGCTCCCCGTACGATATATATGTTTATATGCAACAGGTTTAGACGACGTCTGACCCTTGTATATGTATAAGTTATTTGTATGCTGATTCTGGTTAATGGGTGTGTACGAGTGTCCAGCTCGGGCACTAGTCACGGCCTACGGGGTTGGGTCGTGACAAGGTGGAGGCTACTACTGGTTTCTTAAGGGATATGATAGTACAACAGGTGGAGGCTATTACTGGTTTTACTAAGGGATCTTTCCCTTTTACATACTTAGGTTGCCCAATCACACATGTAAGAAAGAGAAAGGCTGATTATAATGACTTGATCAAGAAAGTGAAGGAAAAACTGGCAGCTTGGAAAAGAAGACTTCTATCTTTTGAAGGAAAAGTTGTTTTGATCAACAGTGTTTTATTGAGTGTTAGAACCCGTATTTTTGTACATTGGAATAATTTGGATTAATTATGATAAGTTAAGGACAAAACTATTTCGGGATACAAAGTCGGGATTTTTGACCTTTGATTTTATTTTGAGACATAAGTTATATATATATGAAATTGTTGGTATTGGGCACTTAGGAAAATTGGGACCACAATTCATAAAAATTGGAATTAGAAATGTTGTGCAAAAATGCCATTGTGTGGGCCATAAACAAGTGGAGATATTTAGTGTGGCTTAAAAGATGACTTTCAAGTCATCTTTCTTCTTTTAGCCAAAAAAAGACCTAGAAGTTGGAGAAACAAAACCCCAACCTCACGGCCAAGACCATGGAAGACCAAGTCCATTTCAAGCCACCCAAAATTAATTCTTTGGTACAAACCCACTAATTAGAGGTCCCCAAGTAACGTGGAAGCATTTTGGAGTGATCAAGCCATCAATTGTGGATTTCAAACCCTAATCCATTGTAGAGTTGAAGAGGAAAGGTGAGAATTTCTCTTGTTTTATGAGTTATAAATGTTGTATGCATATTGTAGTATGTTAATACGGATAAAAATCATGAAATATTGTATGTTGGAAGTGGGTTGTGTGCTTGAGGAGCTAGCCGTGTAAATGGGTGTTGAAAATGGAGTTGATGAATTAATTCTTGTATCATGTTAAATTATTGTAGGATGTAGGAGAGACTAAGAATCATCGATATATGTATATATGTGGGTATGTGGCCGTATATAGCTCCCAATGGTATCGAAGATTGCATTAATATCGCTTAGTATGTTAGTTGTTATTGTTATGAATTCTAGTTTGGAAATGAGCATTTAATGACTTAAGATTGATGTTGAGGTTGTGTGGGCTGATTTGAGGCTTATTGTGTGTTTGAGGAAATGTGTATAATTATGAGAATTGTATCGTTATATTGTGGATTGTTGACACAAATCATGAATTGAAATTGAGAAGTGTGGCATAGGGCTGCTCACGGTTTTGGGGGACTGTTTTCGGCCAAAGTGGAAAAAAAAAATTATTGGATCGTTGGGAATGTTATGTGAATTGTTTAGAATGTCTTTGAATATTGTTGGTAAAGAGTTGGGTTGGTAATTGAATGTATAAGCGTCGATTTTGGCTTGAAGGTAAGTCGTCGAATTAAATTTACGTAAGTTGTTGAATAATGGAAAAGAAAGCTATTGTTGTTGTATTGCTTTCCGGATTGATTGTTGATTTTGCTAGGTTGGTTATTGTTGTTGTTGTTGATTGATATGGCCGAGTTAAATTCTGGGTAGCCTATTTACGGGGAAATCCGCCCAAATTTGCAGCAGTAATTAAGGGCGAATTTGGAATTAAGGCCTAAAAGTCATTACCTAATGTTTGGCATTTTATGGCTTGTTTATAGATCGTGGGCAGCCCGAACCATAGGTGGGATTTAGCTTGAGTTTGGATCATTTTGGAGAGCGTTTGAGGTATGTAAAGTAACCTTTCTTTTTGGCATGCCTTAGTTAAAGTAGGCCTATGATACGAGCCTCTGTGAAACTCTATTCGCAATCGGAACTTGTCAATGATTCACATGTGTTTCCTTGGTATCCTTGCGCTCATATGCCAACATCGATCCTTATATCCTTGGAATTCATAATTTGTAAAGATGTCATGAAAGCTGATTTTTGGTTTTAAGCCTATTTCTTTGCGTTCC
>NW_026724435.1:0-5448 GCF_029784015.1 Lycium ferocissimum
CACCACTAGTGGGCGGCGTATGATGATTACCCGGACGCGAGTTAACGATGAGGGTATATGTGATATGATGATAATTGTGATATCACTAAAACGCGCACACACTGTTAAAAGTTAAGCAGGTTATATATTCATCTCATGTCTTGTGATTTTTCTATTATGCTCATTTTATTCATGCCTTACATACTCAGTATAATGCTCGTACTGACGTCCCCTTTCTTTAGACGTTGTGTTCATGCCCACAGGTAGACAGGGAGGTGATCCAGGGTCGTAGGAGCTATCAGCAGACTTTGAGAGCACTCAATTGTTCCGGAGGTGCCACTGATTATTATTTTGTATACGTATATTTATATTTTGGGCACGATGGGGTCCTGTCCTCTCTTATGTCTAGTACTCTAGTAGAGGCT
Organism: Lycium ferocissimum; assembly: GCF_029784015.1. Taxonomy (NCBI): domain Eukaryota; kingdom Viridiplantae; phylum Streptophyta; class Magnoliopsida; order Solanales; family Solanaceae; genus Lycium; species Lycium ferocissimum. The sequence goes on from NW_026724435.1 coordinate 405, forward strand.
CGTAGATACGTACGTGTGGGTTGTTGGTGCGCATGCCGATGTCAGTGTACATTTTTGTATATCATTTTTCGTAGCCACACAGGCTTATGTATATCTATTTATAGCCTTGGGGTATTTATATATGTTTGTGTTCAAATTGAGTATGATGACTAGAAATACGAACGGTGCTCGGTAGTTAGCTCCGGGTACCCGTCACTGCCTCTAGTCGGGTCGTGACAGTTAGCATGATTATATATGCATGGGTATGGCGGGGCCTTATCTCGGTCACGTTATGTTATGTTTTCTAGTAGAGGCTTGTAGACAGTTATGTACGGTGATAATGTCACGTCCAAATTTCGTTTGTTTCATATATTGCCACATAGATGATCAAGACAGCCTTGTTGGCTCATATAGTATGTTCAGCATATACATATAGATGAGTCTTTTAGACTATTTAATACAGACACGTTTTCTTTATGAGTCTATTGAGTATTATATCATGGCCCTACTGGCCCGCCTATGTTCATGTTGATGTCACAGATGTCTGTCAGATGGTGCTTGACTAGTACGGCTGTGTGTGCTGCCATCGCTCCCTGGGCTTTGGGTCGTGATGTTGTTGTTGTTGTGTTGGTTATTGGTATTGTGAATTCGGGCTAGGGATATAAACAGAGGAGATGCTGCCTGAATTTTGGCAGATTCTAAAGGACTTTGATTTAAAGACTTAAGATAGGCATATGACGATAAGTCTAACGTTAGTATGATTTCTCTCGAATGTAGATCTATGAGCTCGGGAGAATAAACGTTAAGTAATAGAAGATTGAAAAGGTATGTTAAGGTTGTTCCTTCTTTTCTTGGCATGTTTCCATATATGGTAAGAGAGTGATAAACCTTATGATTCAAGACTTGTCAAAGTAGAGCTTGTCATGTTGTTGTCTAGTCTTCGAGTGTTGTGTTATTCTTTCTGCAGGGCCACATCCCCTCCCTATGTCCTCGAGTTTATAAAAAGATAAAGGAGACACGATACAGTACCAGTGTTTTCAGCATACACATGATATACTACATGATAAACACTTATATTTTTCTTTATCCTGGCCACTTGGTTAGTGAAACATTTTTATTTTGCCTGGCATAAGGGTCACGAGGCAGACATATGCCGGTTCGCGGGTCGTTGAGACATTGCACGGCCGACAGTCGTTGAGACATATTGCCTGGCTAATTAGCCAGTGAGATTTTATATTGCACTTCATATGAGACAGGTTTGGAGAGGTATTCAGGGCATTCTTTGGACTCCAGATTGTGTTGTTTCAGTTCAGTTTCAGTTATCGTTGCCTTATATACTTGGTACATTATTTCGTACTAACGTCCCTTTTGCTCTGTGGGCGCCGATTCATGCCTGTGTACAGGTCCCGCATTGATAGGCCTCCCCAGTAGATAGGATCTGACATCAGCTGATTGGTGAGCTCCCTTTCTGTTAGGAGTTGCCAGGTCCTTTGGAGTCATCTCTTTTTTATTCCAGATTGTATGGTACAGTTGCACATCTCCCTAGAGGCTTGTGGATGAGTTCTTCATATAGTATGTCAGTGTGATGGCCTTATCAGCTTGTATATATCTGTTAGATGCTGTTGTTTTGTACGATTAAAGCAATCTCCTTGGCTTGCTCAGTTATAAATATATTCTGGGTGTGCGCCTAGTTCAGAAGAGACACTCAGCATATTTATGTATCTCGAGATTAGACATTATTAGTTTAAGTTGGGGGTCACTTCCTAGAGTTTCAGATTTAGAGTGGTTCGCTTGTGCCTAGCATGGCTGAGAACTAAATATTGGGGTCACACCCCCGTTGCAATCCTGGATAGGCAAGTTCGGAGGTTGATAACTAAGGAAGAAATGACTTGGGAGGCTGAGGAAGATATGAAGTCCAGGTACTCCCATTTGTTCCCACTCCCAGAAGAAGTTCAGACAGAGACGTCATTGTCTTCAGGTGCGTAACACTTTCCTTCTTATAGTTCCTTGGTCGTGTGGGGCCATTGTTGTCATTGTTGTTGTAACCCGGTGAGGCATTATATATTTTGGCTTATTATGACAGGATGGTAGTGGTACGGTTACAGGGGAAACTCTGGCAAAATTTTCTTAGAATTCCTAAGAGTTTAACATTCGGGGACGAATGTTTCTAAGGGGGGAGAAATGTTACACCTCATAGTTTGGTACGTTAAGATTCATTAGGTGTTAGCTGCGTAATCGTGGATACTGAAGTATCTTCTAGGATATATGAGATTATGTGCGCCTACCTTATGATTATGAGAGTTCAAGTTCGTATAATAAGTTAGGGAAGCATTGGAGGGCGAGCGGATTACGGAAATTAAGTTGTTGGAACTTTGGAGAAAGATGGGGGACAATTTTGGTCCAACTTGGAGGAAGAATATCTTTTAGCATATGAGGTGTTTTGAGGTGAAGTATAAGCCTAAATTAAAGTTCCTGAAGTCTAGTCTCCAACGCAACAAACCGTGCATCAATCCGATATCGGAATCAAACGTTATGAGCATTTTAAGATGGTTTGTCAGAGCAGGGAATTAACCTTACGCAAACGTGCCGTGGCTGTGGCGCGAACGCGTAGAGGAGGAACCAGCACTCAGCGTGAAAGCGCCAAGAGGTAGAGCGATCGTGCTGAGCAAATTTTAAGTCGGTCCAGGCAGATTCTGGAACTCTATATAAAGGGGGCTTACCCCGCTTTCTTCATCCAAACACACTAGAAAATTCTCGAAATATTCTAAAAATCTCCCAACACTTCCCAACATCACATTTTAGCCTGAATTAAGTATAATATCCGAATTCAGGTTCAGACAGCGTAGAGTTACGATATTAATATCGTATTGCGATGAATTTTTGCTGGAATTCAAGGTGGAAAGTGAAGATATTGCGGTTCTAGCGGAGGTAAGGTATGACTCTTCCTTTATCGATATGAATTTAGGCGTATTTACAAAGGTAGAACTATTAAATGATCGTATACCAAATTTTTTGGTTGAGAAAATTGAATAAACCACGTGTGGGATGTTTTATGGAATACTTTGGTATTGATGATGTTGTTATTGGCGTTGGTGTTGTTGTTGTGTTGGTTGTTGGTATTGTGATTTCGGGCTAGGGATATAAACAGGGGAGATGCTGCCCGAATTTTGGCAGATTCTAAAGGACTTTGATTTAAAGACTTGAAATAGGCATATGACGATTAGTCTAACAGTAGTATGATTTCTCTTGAATGTAAATCTATTAGCTCGGGAGAATAAACGTTAAGTAATAGAAGACCGAAAAGGTATGTTAAGGCTGTTCTGTCACACCCCGATCTTGATCAGGGTGTGATGGGCACCCGACCCTTACCTAGGGCCGAGCGAACCCTCTGACTCTTATTCCATGCGTAATTTTTTTTTCCCTCTAAGTCTAATATACATGACAAAGCTTACTAAAATATTCTTTCTGTTGTTTTCCGAACCAATCGAATTTATAACTGCATAACACTTATATCAGAATACAACTGACACATTGGCCTGTGGAGCTACTGACAGACTGACTTCTGGTACCCACGACTCTGTCTGCAAAGTCTCTAACTGTAATCAGAAATCCTGGCACATGTACTCTGACTCGGCTACACTGGGCCAAATGGAGCTTGCCAACTCCGCGGAACATCTTCTATATTAACTCCGATCCGTCCGGGAGTACCGCGCGGCATGGACGCAGCCCCGAAGAAGAGGGGTCGACGAGTAATGTGCGAGTATGCAAGACATGAACGAAGAACAACATAGTAAGAGTTGTAGAGTATACCACGTGTAAAACGGTAACTTTGTCGTGCGAGTAATAACTATATGGAAACATAGGCGTATTATAGGATAAAGGAGTAACTCGTATACGTGAGTGCCACTGCACAGCAGTAGGCCATGCATGCCTAGCTTTTCCTTTTTCTGAACACGGTGTTTTTATTTTATTTTTTTGTACATAGAAAACAGATGCTTTTCGGAAAACGGTACTTTTAATCACATTCAGGCGTACGCCGAATTCATCGCTCTCCACCCCCCCCTCCCCAACGTTGTCCCAAGTATATCATATTATATATATATATATATCACACGTATACGCGCACGTGCTCTCCCATAAATCCCGTCTCGGCATCCCGCGTCCGGGATGATAAGCTTGTACCGAATCCGTGGACACAGTTGCCCTCCCCATTCCCCACATATACAATGCACACATTTACATTCAACAATATCCGGTATTATATACATTATCATATAAACAGCATGCATGGGAGCCCAAGGGAAGTCATGTGTCTATCGGAGTGACGTAAGGTCGGTAACCTCCGATTACATTATGGATTGACCGGGATCGCTTTGTCTCACCTTGAACGAGTATTTTAAGGCGAGACTATCAATGAAAAGCAACATCATGAACAACGTAGAATAGGGTCACAAAACAGTATTTCGTGTACTTTGGAATCTTAGGAAAGCAGTCATCATGCTGATCGTAAGCATATTCTCTTTTCTACATCATCGTTATCATTATTGCCATAGAAGTATTCTCATTGGAATAAGTACAGTACTTGTCAGTTGATAACAGAGTAGGGATCAAAGGTTTCTTCTGGGTTCAGCTTCAAAGTAAGTCAAGCGGAACAATAAGGAAAATTCGGGAAACAATGGGCCCACCTCGGGTCAAATGAGGCGGCATACCAAATTTACATATGTTACATGTCATGGCATTGCTTGTGAGGGTTTTAGGTTAGTCGGGTCCTATTTATGCGAGTTCTAGAGGTTTAGGAAGCCTTTTCAGCATTTCACGCAATTCTTAGTTCAATTCTACTGAATGAATAGTAACGGATTTCCATCTTGGTTTTCTAGGAGAGGAATTATCCCCGAGACCCGTGTTCCAGCCTACTACGTCTACGACATGCCATAGAAAGAAAGTGAAGTCTTACATACCTCTTTCCGCTCCTTCTGCTACTCCAAATCCAAGCTCCAAGTTCGCCAGAATCTACATATTGGTCACATTTACCAAATGGTGATTAGAACCTTTAGAGGTTTCATCT
>NW_026724436.1:0-6025 GCF_029784015.1 Lycium ferocissimum
TACGCCCCCTTTTCTTCGGAATGCGTTTCTCCCAATACGATTTTGCTTTGGTGACCCCGGGGCTTAGGATTCTTGGTGACTTAGAGTGCTCCATTGTCCGGCCAGCCTTTTGGTATAGACCCTTTGTTGTATATATGTGTTCATTCGAAGTGCAGTAAGAGCCTGTCCGGGTCCTATGTTGTTGATACTCTTGGGAATCTGTAGACATATGTGTGGGTTGTATATAGTTCTTTGTTCGGTTCTCTGTTATGACTTATGTTTTGGGGCGTTCCTATTCGTAGTGGCAGCCTTGTCGGCTTGCGTATATATATGTCTTGGGATATTGTGTGTAGTGGCAGCCTTGTCGGCTTGCGTAGATGTATATATCTATTTTGGAAGCCGTGTGTTATAGAAGCCTTGTTGGCTCGTGTGTTAGGGCCTTTCCCTCACACATGTTGTGGCTTGACACTTTGCTTACGACTTGTGTGCGATATTATCTCAGAGGATTGTAACTTCCTCGGGAGACGGGTTTCTATGATATATATATATATATATATATATATGCGATAGTTTTGAGCCGACGTCCTGCCTTTTTATATATATAAGTTCTTTATTATGCTAGTTGTGAACGATTATAGTTAACAGGTGTATACGAGTGTCGGCCGACTCGAGCACTAGTCACGGCCTGCGGGGGTTGGGTCGTGACAAAAGTGATATCGGAGCGGTTCATCCTCGGAGTGTCTACGGAGTGTCTGCAAGAGTGCTTGTTTATGGGTTTGTTGAGCACCACATATATAAACAGGAAGCTACAGGACATTTAGGAAGTTATATTTCTTTTTGTCTTAGATCGTGCGATAGAGCCAGAGTCTAGGAAATATCGGCTTCGGCCTAACTTTTCTTGTAGGTAGGTGCGGTGGCCGGGGTGAAGAGATCGGCTTGGTGTGTGGGGGTAGTATGAAGGCCACAGAGTAAATTCGGGACCCGAGGGCCTCCGGGTCCGAGCGAGAGAGGGCCTCAGTTATTCCATGGAGACTCCCTCAGAGGACCCAGCGACGATTCCTCCAGATTTTTTGACATCCAGGGAGGAGGACCCCCTAAGGGACAGTTATAACATGGATCCATACGAGGTATTCGTCAGGATACCGGAGAGGAGATCCGAGGGCGTACCCGATTGCTCCTATAGTAGTAAAGCCTTACGTTAGGCCGGCTCACCTCGGTAAGTGTTACGGATACTCCAGCCCATATCCACCGCGTTGGTAAACCGGGAATTACTTGATTATCTACGTTTCTCGAACGCGGTTGTTATATCCGTGTTTCATACGTTTGGATACTTCGAGAAAGTCGCGGCAAGTTAAGGACGAGATCACTTTGAGATATTATGTAATGTACAGAGATTATTATGAATATTAGGTACGGAGGTTATTAGTATGGAAATGTTCGGAAAGGAGGTAAGAAGAAGGAAAAATTCGCAAAATGGTTCATGATAATATTGCGGAAGCACAGGGGGACAAAATGGGAATTTTACAAAATTGTCTTGAAATTTCTAGCCCAAGGCTTGGCCGTGTGGTGTGTGCTTGTGCATGTATATATATATGGGTCCCACTATTATATGGATGAAACTTATAAGATAAGTCAAGTGGTCATCTTTATTAATTGAAGAAAATTCTAGAGAATGGAAGAAAATTTGAAAAAAAAAAAATAAGAGAGCATACACATGACCGGCCATGTGCATGCAAAGTGATATAAAAAGATGACTAAGTCATCTTAATTGTCAAAAATCTCTAGAAATTTCAGGAGGAGAACAAAGAAAGAAGAAGAACAACAAAGAGACGAATTCGGCCAAGAAGAGAGAAAAGAGAGGACCAAGATCTTGTTCCAAAAATTTGGCTCTTCATGTATTTCCGCTAAGTTGAACGTCCTCTTCGACATGGTATAGTTGTTGAAGCAAGAGAATCATCCTTTCTTACAAAATCATAACTCTATCCAAGAAGGAAGTTGAAGGAAAAAGGTAAGGATTTTACTTTCTTTTATATATTACGGATGGTTATGCATGTTATTGTATGTAGAAATGCATGAAATTCATGAAATAGAGATATGTGTGTGGTGGCCGAATGGATTGGTGAGGTGTTGGAGTGATGAGTTCATTTTATTTAGTCGTTTGATTGTTGTGTGTAGGTTCTATAATGTGAAATGAGGATTTAATGATTTGAAACAAAGTTGTAATTGCTATGGAATTATTATGAGAGTGTGGCCGTGTGTTTGTGTAATTGGCTGTGTGTGTGATGTTGAAGGGAGAATGAATGAATTAATTTTATGTTATGTGTTGGTTGTTGTCGTAATGTGTAGAAACGGAGCGAAAAAAACTTCATTGAAAATATGTTGATAGTGGTTGGCGAGAATGATGAGGTTTGGTAAGATTGTTGTTATTATTGTTGATAGTTTGGCCGGAGTTGAATTCGGGATTGTTGTTAATTGAAATCGGCCGAATGAACTTGGTGGGATGGAGTATTTACGGGGGAAATGCTGCCGAAATTTCGGTAGACAAGTGATTCTTTAAATTTCAACTTCTAGATGCTCTAATTAACATTTGGTAAATGTGACCAAATTGTAGATTTTGGCGAATTTGGAACTTGAGTTTGGAGAGGCGTAAAGGCGGAAAAGGTATGTAAGGCTTCACTCTTCCTTCTTTGGCATGTCTTAGACGTATTAGGTTTGGACACGGACCTCGGGGACGATCCTATTCCCTAGAAATCTAGATTGAATTTGACCTTTTTCATTCAATAGAATTGAATTAAATGTTTAACTAATAGTTGGAAAAAACACATAAACATTTAGAACTTGCATAAATAGGATTCAACTACTCTAAAACTTACGTAAGTAATGTCCTGAAATATTATACGTAAATTGTGTACGCCGCCTCATTAGACCCGAGGTGGGAGCGAAAAGTCGATCCGGATTTTCCTTCGTTGTTCTATTTATCAACGATAAGTGTTGTAACCATTCTAATGAAAATATTCACGTGATGACAACAACGAAGATAAAGAAGAGAATATGTTTATGACGAGTATGATAAGAATGATTCCATGCTTTCTCTTAATACCCATTCTTCCTCGATAGTCTCGCCTTATAATATTAGTTCCTTGAGTGAGGCATGACGATCTCATGATTGTTCCATAATGTAATCGGAGGATTTCCGACCTTACGTCACTACGATAGAGTTATAGCTTTGATTGGGCTCTTATGCATGCTTAATATGTAGTAGTTACAGTGCCTATATGGCCGAGCTGGGTCACTAGCTAAGGCGGGCGACTTACGGTGATCCTGCTGTGCCTATGTGGCCGGGCGAGACACACATGAGCGCGCGACTATGCGTCGCCTGTGTCTTTGCGGACACTTGCGTTTCATGCCGCGGTAGGCGGAGGTTGACGGACTTGATCCCTAGGAGCTCTCCGGCGGTACATTGACGTGCTCGATTATTAGAAGCTCCCGGCCTGAGTGAGTGCTTACTTTTGTGTACATATTCGGGCACGGCGACATCCGGTCCTCTTAATATCTTATGCATTTTGTTTGAAACTCGTGAACGGATATGTTCGGTCGGGCGCTTTTGTATAAATCTTATCCCGTCGATGTATATTAGGAGTGGTAAAGTTTATTAGTATTTATTCACGTAGTGTTGATAACGATAATGCTAAGAAAATAAGTAATGGTGTAATTTGTGTGGCCAGCTGGTAACGAGAGTATGAAACGCGACGGGGTGCTCGGACAAGATCGGGGACTCGTCGGGCCCCCAGTGGGGCGTGACAAAGGTACCCAGCGGGGTCCTTAGGGTTTTTCCCCGAGCCTGTCCGGTAGGTCCTTGTTTAGGGGTGAGCGCGCCACACTTAAAAGGAGGCACAGGGGATTTAGGAAATATGACCTTCGTACTCTGGATCGTGCGATAGGCTAAAAATTTCCGGTTTCCCGTTCTTTTCCCCAATCCGTTTTATGGTTTTTGGCCGTGGGGTGAAGAGGGAAAACTATAAACAAAACCCCCCAAGGGGGAAGATGAAAGGGGAAACCCAATTTAACGGGGGCCACCAAAAAAAGTAAGAACAGTCTCTAACGAGACTCCTCCCCCACCCCCGCCCCCCCCCGGGGTCACGAGCAGAGGGGGTGCCGGGGCCCCGGGCCCTCCGGGGCCACGCCGGGGGCCCCGGGCCGGCGGTGGGGGGTTTTTCTTGTTGGCCCCTTTGTTCCGCGGTTTGGCGGCGATGGAAAACCGGGGGGCGGGCGGGGGTCAAGGGCCCCTGACTTTTTACCCCCCTTTCCCGGGAAATTTTGGGGGTCGAAACCAGAGGGGAAAACCCCCAAAGTTTTCAAGAGAGAGCCCAGGACCCCGAGGGGGTAATACATGCCCACGGACCCAAATTGGGCGGCAACCCCCGGGGGAGATTGGGGACTTGTGGTATAATAGTTGGGATTTTGAGGGAGCAAATGCCCCTCCCCGTGTGCGGGAAAATTTTCCATGGAGGCTTTTTTTGCGACACCCACCCCCGGGGGTTTTCGGAGCCGGGATATGTTTCGAATCTTAAACGGGGAATAGAGCGTCGGGTGTTACACCCCGTATTTTGGCCCCCTGGGGAAGTCAAGGGTAAAAGTGACACAAGTTGCGTAGGAAAATTGTAAATTTGGGAATATTAAAAAAGGGCCCGGGGGTAAAATGGTAAATTTGCATAATGACTCATGGAAATACGGAGAAAGGCTGGGGGGCAAATTTGGAACAAGGGAAAATATTTTCATAAAATTTGGAGAAATTTCAGAATTTTAAAGAAAGGGCCACTTAGGCCGTGGCCCCCAAATTTAAATGCATGGCCAAATAAAATTGAGCCAAGTTTGGGGGGCTATATGTTGATTATTTTTAAAAGGGTTAAATATATATATGAGGGAAGATGATTAATTCATCTTAATTCCCAAAGAGTTTTCAAGAAAAGAAGAACAAGAAAAGAAGGAAAAAAACCCCAAGGCCCTTCGGCCATAGTAAAAATTTCCAAAAAAAATTTGCAAAAATTCTTCAAGAAATCATTTTCTACCAAGTAAAAGGGGGCTTAACCCAAAGGGGGAGTAGTTGTTGGAGCAAGAAAGATTCATAATCATACAAGTTGCCAAGTTGTAGTCAAAGAAGTTTAAGAAGAAAAGGGGAATTTTAATTTTGCTTTATGTGTTGGACTTGGGTTTTTATGTGTTGTAGTATGTTAAAATGGGTGAAATTCATGAAAGAGGCAAAAATAGGGGTGTGGCCGTGAGGTGTGGAACATGTTTGTGTGTAGAAATTTTGTTTTTAATTAATTTATCTAAATTTTTGGGTTTTTATTGTTGTGAATGATATGGGGAAAAAGGGAAAATTGAATGAATTAGTGGAAGTTGGAAATTATAGTGTATAAACCCCTGCATGTGTAGTGTGTGTTGTGTTATATTGTGTTGTGTTGTGTGTTGGTTGTTGTTGTAATGTATGGAAAATATGGAAGTTCAAAAACAAAGCTTGGGGTGTGTTGGCCCAATGGTAGGTTATGGTAAGAGGTGGTGAATTGATTTTATTTATAATGGCAATTTTTTTGTTATGATAGGTTTTATGATGTTAGAATAAAGAATTAATGGTTTGGAGGAATGAAAATTGGATTGTTGTGTTTGAATTTAAAAGAAGGAAAAAAAAGTTGTTGTGTTTTAAATTGGAAGATTTGGGGAAGTCGTATGTTGATGGTATTATTGGGATATTATGTGAATTATATTGTATCGAGTTATATTGAATTGTATGGGATTTATTGAATTGCATTTTAAAAAAAATTGAATTGAGTTGAATTGAATATGTTTGGGTTTTTTGGTATTGTTGGTTGTTAGTTTGGGGGGGTTGAATTCCCGGGGTTGTTAAATTTAAATGGGCCAAGTTGAACTTGGTGGAGTGGAGTATTTATTTGGGGGTCCGCCCCAAATTTCGGTAGCCAAGTGTTATTTTAAGAATTCAAGTCTAAAACAATCATGTTTGGTAAACATGACCAATTTGTAGATTTTG
>NW_026724437.1:0-5156 GCF_029784015.1 Lycium ferocissimum
TGTTGTACGAAGGGCGGAGAGGCCTTTTGGCTCGCCTTGTTTTATGTCGTGTGTATGTATATATCATGTTTGAGGTGCCTTGAGCCACGTGTCGATTTTGGTATTTCATTTACAATTTTCAATTCTCGTTTTAAAAAAAAAATTTGAGTCGACGTTTAAGGGTTCGCTCGACTGACGATAGTCGGGTGCCGTCACGCCCGACGAAGGTTGGGGTGTGATGGGCCGATTGTTGGAGACGCTTCGAAAGGTGAAACAAGACGTGCGTTCGTGGCATCGCTTCAAGGCCGCTGTGTAGGTTATGGCTTTCCTTTTTGGTAGACTCCGGTTAGTTTTCCATATTCGTGTATTAGAAGGAATGGAGAATGCATGTGTAGGAATTGGAGATTTGTGATGAAATCCTAGGCTGGTGTTGATGTGTGATTGTTTGTTCGAGCTTATGGCCTATAGATTATTTAGGATGTATGATGTGATCTTCTTGAAAATTGGTGGAATTTTATATGACTCGGGAGTAGCGGGTGATACCTATTTCGGTGCCCAACATTGTGAGAATTCCTGTAATATGTGATTAATTGTGTTATGCTATCGATAATGAATCTAGTTGATAAATCGAAGGATAAAATGCACCAACGATTGTGACTGAGTTCTAGATTGAGTTATGACGAATGATTTTGAGTATAGGGTGAGATTCGTATTCCTAATTTAAGAAAGTGGCAAAAATGTATATCGATTGGTTAACCTGTTGTGTGTGGGATTAGCCACCCTGTTGTGTTGTGTGTTGACTGTTCTATTGTGTTAGCTTAATGCCATGTGTAGTTGGTAGATATCAAATTTTATTTTGTCGTCCAGATTGGGATAGGTTTGACATACCCACTGTTGGTGTTATGATATGATATATGTTGGCATACCCACCATTGGTATTGTGATATAGATACATTGTTGGCATACCCACCGTTGGTATTGTGATATTGATATATTACTGGCATACCCACTGTTGGTATTGTGACATGATATGTTGTTGGCGTACCCATTGCCGGTACTCGTGATGTAGAACTTGATTGTAATGATTGACATATGCATTGCACGCATTCTCTCATATTCATGAAGCATGGCCGATACCCGGTGATGATCCGATATCGTTGATTGAGCGGAACTGATATTTGCCAAACTCTTTTACTTGAGTGATTGTGAAAAAGGCCGACGTCCGAAGATCCATTCCAGAATCGTTGATTTTATGAAACTGGTGTTTGACAAACTCTTTTACTTGAGTGGTTGTGAGAAGGCCGATGTCTGAGGTTCAATTCCGGAATCGTTGACATATGCATTGCATACATTCTCTAATATTCATGATGCATAGCCGATACCCGGTGATGATCCGGTATCATTGATTGAGCAGAACTAATATTTTGATAAACTCTTTACTTAAGTGACTGTGAGGTGGCCGATGTCGGATGAGCTATTCCGGCATCGTTGTTGCATGGACGATTCCGATGTTATCCCTGAATCGTTGTTAGTGCATGGACTCCGCGGTCCCCAGGAGAGTGCGCGGGGACCCCCCTATAAGCAATTAGCGTGGTCCCGTCGTACTCGCCGAGCAAAGATACGGGACGGGTGGTACTTAGACTTCGCGAGTCACACTGGGTTGTGCTACCGAGACGTCGATATTTTCGTCCAGAGTATATGTGTACACCTCATTTGCATGGCATGGCATTGCGTTCATACATCTTGCATTGCATTGCATTGATACATCTTGCATTGCATTGCATTGCATTATGGCTTGTTTGAGATGATTTGGTGTTTACTTGTGATGAATGGATTCAGATTGATTTATTAAGACTTGGCACATTTAGGATTAGATGATTTACTTAGGCAATGACATGTACTTGGATCTGGATTTATTGATCGAACTTGTTGAGGTATCCCACAGACCGTCCGTAAGATTAGTTATATGTTTGGTCTCTAGGTGATGTGTAGATGACGGGTGTCTTAATGATGAGTTGACTACTAGATTGAAATGATCAATTTAATGATATGTGAGTTCCGAGATTGTTGTGAGCTTGACTGGTGAATTATTATAGTGAATTTAATGCTTAAGCGTATTGATATACAGTGTGTGGTAGATAGATGTATGACTTGATTGGGTTGTGATACTATTTATCTGTGAATTCTTTTACTGATATGTGTTACTAACCATTGTCGGCCTATGATACTTACTTGGTACGCGTGGTTTGTACTAATATTGCACTTGCTACACCGTGGGGTGTATATTGTTTCAGGCGATTGATCAAGGCATATGTGGAGATACGCGGTGCCCATCTGGAAGGCCTCCTCCCATTTCATTCTGGGACGGAGGTTGAGTTTTAGAATATAGTGGTAATCAGAAGTCATTAGTTGCTCTTGTACTAGTCTAGACCAGGTCATGGGAAGATGGATTGAGTGTGTAATCACATATTTGTTCTAATCATATGAACACTTGAGTTTATTACATAAATATTAAGATATTCCGCTGTTATTTCTAAATATCTATTGGTTTAAATGAATCATCCTTATTTAATTGATGTGTATCCAATGAGAGGGTTCGCCTACCTAGGTGGAAAAGTAGGTACCCACGCGACCCCGAATTGAGTTTTGACACAATTGAAGGCTAATTTTTAAAAAATGACTTTAATGACTTGAACCAGTGAATTTGGCTATTTCAATTAGGGCCATAATTAGACTAACAGTTAATCATTTCAATTGCAGCCAATACTAGACATGCAGTAAACAATTCATGGAATTTAACCACAATTAAACACTCAATTAATTATGATAAATTGTATAGAGGCATACGCAAAAAATAAAGAACTGATGGTAAAATGATTAATTCATTTAATTCAAATTCCTTGAATTAAACAGAGTAAAATACTTGCCAATTGATAATTCCAACAATTAAATAAATAATTGTTTTACATTGATTTCTTGATTAAAATTAGCAAATGTTTCCATACTTAATTATAAAAATATATAAGTTATTTTCTAAAATGATTTAATAATATAATAGAGGTTATTTTGCCAAATGAATGGCAAACATTATCTAATAATTTTATAAAATTATTTTGATTTATAGAAAATACGTATTTCACTGTGTTTGATATCTGAGGACCTTGGGTAATTAAAATAAATTACGGGAGGTCAAAAATTAGGTCAACAGTTAGAATTAAAGAGTTGCGAAAAAAAAAAGACATTCTTTTTTAAACGGACTAAAAAGGAAAGTAAGATAAATAAATTAAAAAGGAGGGGAGTATCAATCTTTTCAAGTTAAATGTAGATGGTTGCTCCAAAGATAACACAGGAAGAGCAGGAGGAGTTGGAGTACTTCTTAGAGACCATATGGTTAACATGGTGATAGTTGATGTGAGTTTTATGGTCACAATAGAAAAAACATCGTAGAAGTTAAGACTATTCTTAGAGGAGTTTAGTGGTTATTTCATTCTTACTGGAATTGTTGGATTTTGGGTTGTGGGTCGCTCTATATGGGCTGACCCGACCCATATAAAATGGGATAAGAATAAGAGCAGTTAAACTAAAACTTCCCAATAGGGAAGTTACTGCTCCATGTTAGATTTTTTCTATTAAGGGTGAATTGTTCCTCTTCTGAAAATACCAAGTGTATGCTCCCTTCTTGAAGAAAGAAATTCTCTCTCTCCAATTCTCTCAACAAAAGAACAAACAAAATCTATATATGCATTTAGTTTGTGAATATTAATTTTGTTTCCTAGTGATTCAAAGTTCAATTTGGGGCGATTCTTTTGGTGGTGAGTTCAGCGATCTTCCACTGCGCTAAAAGGTACACAATCGTTATCTTACCCCGCGATTTATTCTTAAAATGGTATCAGAGCCTAGCGTTATTTGTTTCCTAGTCTCATTTTGCTTTCATGAGAAAACGGTACAATTGTGGGCTAGATGTTTGCACTTCTTGTTAAACTGAACTAAGAATGAAAAGAGAGATTGAAAAATACATCATTGATGTCTCGCAGTATTGTTATATAGTTTGTAATATTGGAGTATTAATTTTTTAAATTACTTGGGCACTACAGTTGAAAGAACTAGTTTGGGTACCATAAATGAAATAGGTACCATCCTTGAAAACTTGTTTTGGGTACCACCACACTGGTGAAATATTCGAAAAGGTTTTCCTGCTAATTTTTGGCATCTTCTCTATCGAAGATTGTTTTGCTTTTGAGATTGGTACTACAATTTTATTTTACTATAGCTGTTTGATAAACTAAAAAAAAAAAAAAATAGAGACAGAGCAGTTGTTTGATCTCAAAGGTACCGTAAAAGTTATTTGATTACAACTATGTTGTTTCATGCCTTCTTGTGCATCAGTTGGATTTGGTGGTTCTAAGATAAAATATTATGTAAGAGATGGAATTTTTTTTCCCCCAAACTAACTATATTTTTGGCATCTCAAAGGACTCATGCGGTTCTTTTTACCTCATAAAGAAAGATGTTTTTTATTTGTTAGAGAGATGGACCAAAAAAGCTAGTTTGCTCCTAAGGTTTTAGTACTCCATCTTTTGATTTGTTTTGTCCTGTTATGATGGCAGATGGATTTTGCATTTTTTTTGTTGGTCAATTTTTGTTTATTGTCTAAAGTAAATTTATAACTTTGATTAACCAATAAATTGTTTTTTGTCATGACCTAAATGTGTGGTTGGTTAGATGAATTAGCAATGCATATGCTAGAACTAACGGTAAAAGGGCTACGTGTCCTTTGGTATTTTAAAACTAACCAAAATGGTTCAAGTTCGGTTGAAATCAACTCATTATTACTTGGAGCGAATGGATTTTACCAAGTCTTAGTCATTCCTTTACTAATACATGAGTGGTCCTGAAAGGGTCGAGAATTTATTAAATAAATAAGAATTTGACTCTTTACTAAAATAACTGGAGGGGGACGAGCTCGAAGTCCTCCAATTGGGGTTGACACTGAGAGCCGAGTTAGGGACAACTTAGAAGAGTACATCGACACGGGACTATTATCAGGTGTGATGTTCTTTTTATTTTGAGATCGTAAGATCTAATGTTTCGAAGACGATAAAAAGGATCTTTATGGATGAGAGATATTGTCATAGGGAAGGGAGAAGAAAATATGAGGAATTTATTAAGTTGAATTT
>NW_026724438.1:0-5031 GCF_029784015.1 Lycium ferocissimum
AACCATCCATAAGCATAAAAACAAGATTAAACTCACCTTTCTTCACAACTTCACAACTTGCCTAAAGTGGTGAATAATGAAAACGAGTAGTCTATCGCTTGAATTAGTAGGTTTGCTTGAAGAAATAATTTTGTAGGTTTGCTTGAAGAAATAATTTTTTCTTGATCAATTCTTGGTCTTCAAATTCTTGCTCATGGTCGAAACCCTCTCTCTTTCTCTTCTCCAAGTTTTCTTGATTTTTCTAGAAGTGTAAATGGTGAATAAGATGACTAAGTCATCTTTTAAATTTCATATTTGCCATCCATGTGGCCATGGCCCACACCAAGGTGGCCGGCCACATGGTCCCTTTTTGTTTTTTGTTTTTTGTTCTTCATGAAATAAAATACTTTCCAAAATAGGATACTTTCCAAAAATAGCTTTTGACCCCAAATGTTTCCTTAATATTCCCATCCAATAAAATCATAAACAACTTAAGCTTTTAAAACAAACAAAAGCCTCTCTTCGTATCTCGGAATAGTCATGTCCCCAACTTATCGTAATTCACTCATATTGTCCGTTGTTCAAAATACGGGATATAACGATAACATTTCATGAAATAGAGGCCAAGTGGCCGTTATATTATGTGGGCCATGGGCCACATGGATGAATTATATAGTAATTGGAAGATGACTAATTAATCATCTTAATCATTTTCATCCCTTAGAAAATTCAAAAAACTTGGAATAAAATAAAGAGAGGCCATTCGCCATGGAGCGAAATTTGAGCCCTCAAATCTTGATTCAAAAAAAATATTTTCTTCTAGCAATTCCAACCAATTGGAAGGTCCTTATTAGCGTGCTTAAAAATTGGCAATCATGTTGTTGCTTTATAGTTTAAACTCACGTTGACGTATTATATTTCGTATTTTTTGTACGTCGGATTATTCGCAAGCCGAGGTGGGGCCCACACATTGAGATTTTTTTGGGACATGTGACAATTTATATGAATCACCTATGTGAAGTTAAACATAACTCAAGAAGGACCCTTGAGCCAAATCAAAGTGGAAGTCCTCTGACAAATATTTTTAAGTAACATTTTCGGTGATCGACTTCGAGGGAAAAACGGTATTATAAGTTTGGAATTTGGAAAAATACCAAAGATAGAAGTTGTAGATAATTGAATTGGCTTTCCAACCATAGGTCATGGGCCCACAGGTGACGTCGGGATAAGGAGATATGAACGTTTTAAGACGGAAAGGTCGGTGGCTGGCCCAAACCGGGCCCAATCGGGTTAGGCTCATGACCCATGCCTATTTAAGTGAAATTTCAGCCCTTTCCTCTTATTTTTCAGACCAAGAACACCAGAAAATTCGGAAAGAGAGAGAAATCCCTTGGAGAAAGAAAAATCAATTTTGCCCAAAATCTAAGCCCAAATTGGCCAGAAGAGAAAAGTGTTGTACGTTGCGTTGTCTTAAATTTGAGCTAAAAATCAACCGGGAAGAGTGATAACAGGGGGGCTGATCAAGGTATGAATACGGCTTTTCATTGTTAACGAGTTTTTTAAATTTTAACGGATTAACACGGGGGGAATCCGATAAATTCGTTTGTTGGGGGGAATTTGGAAGGAGATTCGAAGAAAATTTTTGGATGAAAATAAATGTATTTAGCTTGTAAAATCGAACGTTGTTATTGATGTTGTTCATATAAATTTTGGGCTCCTTTCGAAAATAAAATTATTAAATAGTTATATCGCAAATTTGGTTGGTTGAGAAAATTTAGAAAACGGGGGTTTATTTTATGGCATCTGGTATTGGAAATGAGTAAATACTTTTGGTAATTTGTTGGTTACAAGGAATCGGGCAGGATATAAATAAATCTGCTCAAATTTCTAGACAAATGCTAACTTAGGATTGAATTCCTAAGTACCATAGCAAATGTTTTATTTATTAATTTTGTGTTGAGGTCAGACTAAAGTTTAATTTAGCAAAGGAAAACGGAGGGGGTAGTAAACACCTTTCCTTCTTTGGCATGTCTTTTTCACGACCCCCCCCGGGGGTGGCGGGTGCCGGTATACACGGCACCTCTTATCATGTGTTCTATTCGTCCCGAGTGGGCCAATGGACATACAACTTCTTCCCGGGATAATTATCAATAACATACTCGTGAACGAGTGTTTGGGATTTCATTAAAAGATTATACCCAAAAAGGGAGCGGGCTAAAACATCTTCGTACACGTCTTTACGGCCTCTAAATAAGAACATATATCCACAAGTCGGGGCCGTCTCCGTTTGAAATATGTGCACAAAAGTATCCCCGGGGGAGACCCCGGGAACACGGAGCGTTTCCCAATTTTTTTGGGGGGGCCTCGGGATCGGATCGTTCCCCTGCTACGGGGCATGAACGCGCTCCAAAAAGGGACATCGTGGGGGCAATGTCCGAGTAGAAGGAGATAACAAGGGAAGGATACTAGTAAAAACAAAACGAAAACGTGGACATATCTATCGGGATAAAGAGCCCCTTTGCACGAGTGCCTTTGGCGGGATCATGTGTTTAGCCGGAACGGGCCGATCCATAATATATAACATAATATTGTTTTTTTGCGGGGCGCCCATCCAAGAATACATTTCGGGGCGGCCCCGTCCACATATATGTATAATAGTGGGGGAAGGGCCCCCCTCCTATATAATATAAGGTGCCGAAACGTCGGCCCGATCCATATCCATATATCCCGCGCCCGGGCACCCCGGGCCCCGGGACGGTATCTTTATATCATCCCAAACCCGAGGGGTGGTTACGCGTATATAACGTTTTCCCCCCTTTTTATATTCCCTATACATATACTATATCATATTTAAGTCATATTCATATATCATAGTCATGTATCTATTCATATATCATACTATATGTCATGGTAATATCATAGCCCTATGTATCCTTTAAAAAGTCGTCAAATCATAAAAAAAGGGGGGCCCGAAGGCGTCGACCCGAGGGCCCGGGCTAGGAAAACATAATCACCATACATCATGGAATCATTTTTGATCATATGGGGCGATCCGGTTGTTTTGGGAAAATTACGGACTTTCGTAGTTTCGGGATCGTTTAAAAAAACTCTTTTGAAAACAAAGTCTTTGTACAATTTTTGAAACTTGGTTATACAAATGACATAAGGACTAGGATCGACCACATTAAGTACAAATACCAAGAACCTAAGAATCATAAACATGCTCGGATCACCAATGAGTTACCCAAAGTTCGTGCCATACTTATTCTCAACTAAAACATGCCAAAGGAAGGGGATAGCCTTAACATACCCCTCGACCTCCCATTGGGTACGCCTATCCCGAGTCCAAAACTACTTCGGGGAAAATTTACACTAATGTTAGTCCGTATTAAAACTTACCTCAAGTTTCATCTTAAGCTATTTTTATATTCTATCGAAAATCACATCTCCGGGTTTGGTGCCCGGCCCAATTCTAATTCTAACCAACAACAACAACAAAATCCAATACCAATATCAATGATATCATTTCCCTATCAAAATATTCCATAAAACCCCACCGTTTTTTTCCCAAATTTTCCCTAACTAGTCAATTTAATATTCAACCTTTAATTGTTTAAATTCATAAACTACGCCAAAAATCCGCTGCCCAACAATCTCATTCTTATGAACACAACAACCTATATTAAACGTATTACTCCAAAACATCCCAAACAATTGCCATCAACATAAGTCATCGGGCATTCATTTTCATCATAGAATCTACAACAAACAACAACCCAAAAATTTTACATAAAAATTTGCTCATCATGTTTCTTCCAAAAACCGGCCCCTACAGGCCCCCAAAACCACCCCCCGGTTCAACACCAACATTTGGGTTTTATGATTTCCATCCCCTTCAACATACTACAACAAATTTAAAATCTAATTGGAATTAATTCTCCCCTTTAAAATCCACACATATACACGGCCAAAAATACATAGACACGGCGCTTCAACATCCCTATTTTCATAGGTTTCATTCTTTTCACACTTCCCAAAATACACCCAAAATAACATATAAAAAAAGGGGATTGGACCTTACCTTTTCCGCTTGATTCTTCAACCTAACAAATTTGTTCTTTAACCAACTTTTCCTAACTATTCCAACGACCACCCCATGTTGTTCTCCACCTCCTAATGAGTTGAATTGCTATAGGGGAAATTTTTTCTTTTGGGCCCTTCCTCCCCTTTTTTCTCTCGGTTTTTTCTCTTTTTTTTTTTTTAAATTGGGCCCAATGGCCCTTTTTGTTTCCCCTCTAGTTTTCTTGACATTTCTAGAGAAATGGTGAAATGGGCTTTCCTTGAAAAACCCCAAAACACACACACACACACACAAAAAAAAAATATATATATATATATATATATAGAATTGGGCACTGGCCGGCCTTGCCCTTTTTTTCCTTTTTTTTTTTTTCTTTTTTTCCAAATTTCTAGAATTTCCTTAAGTCACAAAATAAATTTTATTTTTGCTTGCCTAGTCATCTTGTCCACATGTACACTTAGTCCTTTAAATATAATAGTTTCCAATTCCAAGTTTCCCCTTTAAAATTCCTCCAAAAATATTTGTAAGGACTTGCCTTTAAACAAACCGGGGAAAAAGGCCTTGTCCTTAGTTTTCTTCCATAACCTATTACACGGGCTCGAACTCTTTGTATTGCCAAACGAGCATCAATGATCTTGCATCCTTTCGACAATAACTCGGTTCATAGTTAACTAGCTAACTCCTAGTAAATCTCAAAGCTCGAAACTTGGGGTGTAATATCTTAGGGATGATTAAGCTATGATAAGTTACGAGTCTTGGGGAATTCCATTCCTATGATCCGAGCATGTATATGAGTCTTATTCACTTCGTCATGTTTGCATTTTAATATAGTCGGATTATGGTCCTTATGTTTTTGTATGATTGGATTTCAAAGTTAATAAAGAGATTTTGTTGTAAAAAATTGTAGAACGAGTAACTTTCATATATGGTCTCGTTGCTATGAAACTTTTGTAGAAGTTTTTATAACGGAA
>NW_026724439.1:0-4304 GCF_029784015.1 Lycium ferocissimum
CCTCCCCCCTTTAAAAAGTGCCCCCACCCTGGGACTCGGAAAGACTTTGCGAAACCCCCAGGACCAAACTCCCCGATACCACTTTGTCACACCGACCTTACTAGGGTGTGATGGGCACCCGACCCACATCGGAGCCGAAGCGAACCACGGACTCTTATTACGCACATAAATTTTTTTCGAATAAAGCTAAAATGCAAAAATACAAACTTCCGTAAATATTTTTTCCTTTTCGTTGCTTGCAAATTACATAAAATTTGTAGCCAAAAAACCGAACCAACATATATGACGTATCGAGCCGATGGAGCCGGCTTACCCGACGACCAACACCCACGACGGCGTTCGCAAAGTCTCTAACACGAATCAAACATCACGCTACGTACTTCCGACCTCGGCGGTACTCCGGGAGGCAATTGAACTCGCCAACCCAACCGATTGTTTCTATGATGACCGCTAATCATCCGGGAGTGCACAACGCGGCATGAAACGCATCCCCCGAAGAAAGGGGGTCACGGAAAATGTCTTGAGCATGTAAGGCATGCAATACGAAAAAACGAGAACCATCAAACAAACAAGACTAAAAGATAAGTACATTAGTCAAAATACCGGCGCTTATTTTTTCGGATTAATAAATCGAGACATACGTGTCGAGAACACGTATATATCGAGAATATTTATTTTTGAATACTTATATCGAATACTTATATCGAATATTTACATCGGAATACTTTATATCAAAATATTTAAATCGGATACTGACCCAAATGCAGAAGCATTTTATATCGCATTAGTCGAACCGGAATGCTCATATAAAGTTACCGGACACTTATATCAAATTCGGAACAATAGTCGAAGGTTTCTAATTATCTTAAGGAAATAAGGCAAATAGAACAATACAATTAAATCTCGAGGAGATCAGGCTCCACCTCGGTCAAGTCGGGTAACGAACATAAACGTGGTCATTATGTGCCATTGGATCATCCTCGAAGATTTCAAGGCATTCGCTTTCATTTTCAAAAGTTACGGACGTTTGAACATTTCTTTACAATAAAGCGTAAGTTATTTAGTTCAATTCTCATCGAAGGAAAAAGGGATAAATATAGTCGGATTTCTAAGAAGTAGTAGTCATCCCCGAGGCTCAAATCATAGCCTATCACATCTAGGACATGCCAAGAGAAAGAAAGGGTAAAGCCTTACATACCTTTTCATTTTTACGCCTCTCGAATTCAAATCCCGTTTCCCTCCAAAATCTACAATTGGTCACATTTACCAAATATTAATCATAAAGCTTTAAGAATTCAATCTTAACCAATACTTGTCTACGTAAATTTGAGCATCTCTTTTATATATAACATCCAGAGACCTTAACTCGGCTCCAAATATCAACAACCCAACCAACAACAATACCAATAACATCGATCGAATTGAAACGCATTCAACATATATTGTCCTCTTTTCTATATAACATATCAACTTCCAATCTAACTTCGTATTTCCAAACCAATATCAATGTTTTCATTTCTTTTGCTAATCAAGATCATTCCAACACAATTCGGAAGTATTTCATGTCCTCTTACAAATTATTTGCTAAATATACAAAAAAATTCCACCAAGCCATAATTCATCAAACCTCCATTCTTCGACATAAATATTCATAGCATCGCTTATCTCCCAAATTCATTAGCGACAACCATAATTTGCACCTTAGCAATTGATTTTCATAATTGCATAAAACTAGAATAAAATCATATAATTTCCTACAACAACTTAACAATAGATTCGTACCAACTTAACCATTCTTTCTTTCCTTTACATCACAATACCAACGGACGAATTTATATCGCTATTTTTCCGTTGTCAACTGTTAAAAACTTTAAATAAACTTGTTAGCAATGAAAAGGAGCCTTATCCATACCTTAAGAATTCAGCCACCACGTTATCACTCTCTCCTGGTTGATTTTTAACTCCAAATTGAAGACAACCTTATTTGTCAACACTTTTCCCTTCATGGGCTTAGGATTCGGGGCTCGGATTTTGGTCAAAATTGATTTTTTCTTCTCCCAAGGCTTTTTTCTCTCTATCTCCAGAATTTTCTGGTTGTTCCAGGTCTGAAAATGAGGAGGAAGTGCTAAAATATCACTTATATAACATGGGTCATGGGCAACCTCATGTTGGGCACGGTTGGGCCTAGCCCAGCGACCTTTCGGGCTTTAAACGTTCATATCTCCTTGTCCGGACGTCACCTTGGATCCCACGACCTATGGTTGGAAAGGCAATTCAATTATCTACAACTTATATGTCTTGATATTTTTCCAAATTCCAAACTTATAATACCATTTTTGCCTCATAAGTCAGGTCAAAAATTCAAACATTTTCTTAAAAATATTCGTTTGGAGGGCTTCTACTGATTTAGCCCAAGGGTCCTTCGTGAGTTGTGTTTAACTTCACATATGTGATTCATATGACTTTTCAGATGTTCCAAAAAAATCTCGATGTGTGGCCCCACCTCAGCTTACAAATAATCCGACGTTCAAATACGGGATACAACACTATCAACTTGAGTTTAAATTATGTAGCAACAACATGATTGTCAATTCAATTTTTTTTTTTTTGAGGAAGCACGTGTCACGCTCATGCTTTGAAAATGCGGGATATAACAATATCTCTGATTCTTCAAACTTGAATTTCTGATCCTTTTTGTGCCAGTTAATGCAATTTCATTGTTTTTGTCCTTTCGACCTCGAATTAGCTGAAATACACAAAAACACATCAAAATGACACTTACTTGCTTAAAAATAAGTAAAACTTCTCATCAAAAGGCATCAATTGTTCCGTAATTTCACGGCATATCATAGCTAAACAACATAATATCAAACTACTTAGCCTCGTATGGCGTCGACATGCGTACGCG
Organism: Lycium ferocissimum; assembly: GCF_029784015.1. Classification (NCBI taxonomy): domain Eukaryota; kingdom Viridiplantae; phylum Streptophyta; class Magnoliopsida; order Solanales; family Solanaceae; genus Lycium; species Lycium ferocissimum. The sequence continues at coordinate 2,909 of NW_026724439.1, forward strand.
CCCCGGCAAGTGTATAGCTGAAAGGCAATCATGTAGAAGGCAATCGTATAGGTATAGCCCGGGGAAATGCAGCATATGTATAGCCCCAAAGGTGAGCGCACATCTGTATAGCCCTGATGTCAACTATATAGCCAATAGCCCCGAAGCTGACATGTGAATAGATAGCCACATGGCTTGATGCTCTTATGAACTCTGATGCATCTTTTCTTTCTACTAACGCTATAAGCAACCATGCTAGCCTGAAGGTAACTCCTGACAAGGGAAGCTACTATGAAGTTACCAAGAAAAATATAGGGATGAGATCTTTCTGGAGGCACTTCTTTTAGCTCTTATTCAGGACTCGCTCGATTGAGAATTCATGCCAAAACAAAAAAAATGGATAGCCTTTACATACTTGAATGTCAACCCTTCAATAATGACCACAAAATCAGTCTATCCAACATAGGTTAATCTACAAGGATGATAATAACACCACTATCAAATACTTGAAGCATAATAAATAAAACAACGAGCGACAAGCTAAAAAATATAATCCTATAAGGCATTTCTCCCTTTCCCTTTTTCCGGGCCAAAACAAAAACTACATGTAACCTTTTAACAACTATCCGAACTTTATCTCAACCGGAATAAACCCCAAAAAAATCATATAACAACCCCCAAAAAATTGAACTCATGGCTTAAACCGTCCCGGGGTTTTCTTAAAAATACATGCCTTAGATTTTCATACGAATTTGTGGAAGATTGTAGACGAAGAATCGTACCTTTGTCACCCTCTTTAGAGTTTCGTATCCTTATTTCACCACTTTTAAATAATACTGACTTTTCTAGGGTCCTCACACCCCCAATCCCATAGGGGGGTGAGGGCCCACCCTTATTTTAGGGCCAAACGGGGAAGCCGACTCTCGTAATACCATCCCCGGGTTTGGGTCTCAAATCATGACACAAATACTAATGAAAGTTTTTCAAGGAAAAAATACTGTTTTACTTTTCGTATTAAATAAAAACGTAACATATAAAACTTATAATACAATACGTAATTTAAAGCTTTGGCTTACATAACCCCCCACAAACCAAAACCCAATCTTATACCCCGAATTTTTCCCAAAAATCTCTAAAACAACAGGGAAAACCCTAACCAAACCGGGCCCGAAAAGCCCTTTTTCCCGGGGAAAATTGGAAAACTCGCCAATCCCCCGGGAAAATCTTCCACTAAATTTTTACCACGGTTACACAGCGGAGAAACGGAAACCCCCCAAAAAGAGGGTCGACGGAAAAATTTTTGGTATGTAAAACATGAAAAAATAAGGGGGTAAATTTTAAATAAAGAGTATAGAAAATCATAAGACTTACTTTTGAAAACATAAATCATGCATGTCAATTTCAAAAAGGGTCATTG
>NW_026724440.1:0-5276 GCF_029784015.1 Lycium ferocissimum
TAACGGTATGCCACGAGCGAGTAGTGAGTAACCATATACATATAAATTATCATTTGAGACTCAACGTATAAGTAGACTAATCAACGTCGAGTATCGTGATCATAGTCACACCCGCACTTCTTTGAACACATTACGAACTATGTCAAATAATGTCTCAGGGATCATAGACATGTATCAAGTCGATCCGAGTCAGCTTATAAAAGTTATGGACATTATTCATTATAGAATCCTTTAGAAATAGGGACTTTTATGCATCATTTACTATTCAATCATATAAAAGACTCGAGGGTAATAGCTCGACTATATTAAGAATTCTAATATCAAGAAGTGAATAAGAATCATAAACATGCTCAGAACTTATGAATAGAGTTACCCCAAAGCTCATATCGTATCTTACTTACATCTAAGACATGCCAAAAGAAAGAAGGGATAGGCTTTACATACCTTTAGCGTTTACTCGCAACACAACCCGTATACGCTGCCCAATAGTACTCTAACCTATATTAAGACGTCAAGAACTACGATTAGGCTATGAGGGAATTTAAAACACATTCTAACGTTAGTAACTCCTTTCTAAATAATTTGACGACATTTCCTTTACATTCAAATCAACCACATACAGTCAAGCCAACACCAATGATCATATGTTTAAGTGCTAGCCCGAGACCATTCAAACAAGACTCGAGGACACTTCGGACAATCCGCACAACATTCAAAACAGCCCGACCAACACACCATACAACCCGCAATCTTCCAAACTCAACAAGAACAACAACAACACATTCTTTTCTTCCAATTTCACAAATCCTACCAACAACCACACGTTTAACAACATCATTTATATCAATGCAAGAAACTATATTAACATCATCTTAGCTCCTACAACAGCCCACAAAAAATTACAACTCCAACTTGAATCATTAAGCCTTCACTTTTACTATACAATCCATAACAACAACAATCAACATACCAAGTAAAATCAATTAACCATTTCATGCACAAACAGCCCCTACACGGCCTCAACATCAACATATATAATTCCATGATTTCTATTCGTTTCTACATACTACAACACGTTCAAACCATCCACAACACATGCAAAAGGAGATTAACCCTTACCTTTAATACTTGGCTTTTCAACTTGGCTCCAACTTGTGCCTTGAATTTATACTTGTTCTTGTTGCCCTAAAATCATCTCCACGTTATGACACATCTTCTAAGGAGTTGAATTGCTTGGAGAAAATATTTTTTGATCAAGGTTTAAAGATCATTCTCGGCCATACCATGGCCGAGAGTTCTCTCTATCTCTTAGGTTTCTAAGTTTGGTGAAGATGAAATGGTTTGCTTGGTCATCAAATTTCTATTTATATGGTACCTAGGTGTTGGACACATGTCCCACTCATGGCTTGAGCCAATCAAATGTGGCCAAGCCATGGGTGGGACACACACGACCAATTATAACTTAATTAGTGACTAATTAAACTTTTTAATCCCACTTAATAATCTAATCATGGTTAATTAATCTGTAATCTCCAATAATATTTCTATACCAAATAAAATTTATAAGCAACTTGTGCATTAAACAAAATTGGAGGTTAAAAGTCTCTACCTCGGATTCCAAAATAGTCTTGTCCTTAACTTGTCGCGATTAGCTTTAGAATATCCCAATGTTTAAAAATACGGGATATAACATCTAGAATCTTCCATATATTTCATCCACAAGAAAACCAAGAAATCAAAGATCAATAACAAGAAATGAAGTGAATCAAGTGTATGGAACCTCACTAAAGTCATCAAACTCAAGAAATCTCAAGAAAGGTGAAATAGGGTTTTGGTGCTAGAAGAATACTTCCACTCAAGGCTTGTTTCTACGTTATCTAAGGTGAGTTTCATGGTATTTTAATGATGTTTGAAGTGTTAATAAGTTGAAACACTTGGATTGTAGAAGAGTATAGAAAATGGGTCATAAAATGGGTGAATTGTGCTATTGTTGAGTCGTAGTTGGAATGAATCATAAAGATGGATATGTTGAGATTAAAAATACGTTATAAATGACATTTAGAACATGGAATAAGTATTGTATGAGAAAGAACACGATAGCGAACCTTGGTCATGATTACGGAGAATTGGAGTGAAATTGTGAAATGTGAACAATTTAAATGAATGACGATTGTTGTTAGTGATATTGTGATTGTTGTTATGAATGTTGGGAGTTGATACGGAATATGAGGGAAAGTAGTATAAACAAAGGAAACGCTTCCCAATTTTCTTTAGCTTTAGTAAGTATGTTCTTATGTTATCTAGCTAATGTCGATACAAATTCCCTTGAAGGTATAAACGAGTGCATTAAAGAAGAACGAGCAAGCAATAGAATAGTTAAACGACAAAGGTATGTGAGGCTCAACCTTTCTTCCTAAGGCATGAATCATATGCATGAATTTCCTCCTTCCTTATGAATTTCCTACCTTCGAGAAAGTTAAGAGTCCTCGTTCATGAATAGCTATATGGGATAAGAGCTATGTTATGAGTATGATAAGTTAAGTCTAAGAAGCTATAGCCATGATATGATGCTAAATATAGTCCATTGATGTTGATCATTATATACACTCACCTTATGCTTGTTCCTTCAAGGTGAGGCAGAATGCTTATGAATACTCCATAATGAAATTGGGGGTCCACGACCTTATGTCACCCCGATAGAGCATGATTATCTATGAGTTTCTATGCATGCATTATGATGAGTTATGATAAGTATACTATGATGAGCATGTTATAATGAGCATATGATGATATCACACCGCGCCTATACGGCCGGGCAGTCACCTCCAAGGCGGGCAGCTATACACCATGGCCAAATGGCATGGGCAGCACCACTAGCGGGCGGCATGAGATGATACCCCGGACGCAAGAGGCCTGGACGTGGGCTAATGTTATTGATTATCACATTGTACCTATATGGTCGGGCGGCTTATATATTTATGCATTCATGACATAATGATGATTATGATAGTAAGCCAGCATGCACTATTTCTCTTATGATTCAGTCAGTTACAGATTGCTCCTCATTTGGTTGACATTTCATTATTGTTTACCCCTTACATACTCAGTACAATATTCGTACTGACGCCCGTTTTCTTTGGACGCTGTGTTCATGCCCACAGGTAGACAGGGAGGCGATCCAGACTCATAGGAGCCACTAGCTGATTGAGAGCACTCTACTTTTCCGGAGGTGCCATTGATTATTCTTTTGGTATATATATATATATGTACATATTTTGGGCACGACGGGGTCCTGTCCCATCCATATGTCTAGTACTCTAGTAGTGGCTCGTAGATACACAGTGTGGATAGTATGGTCCCATAGTCTTCATGTATATGCATGTACATATATTATTTTGATAACCGAAGGGCTTATGTTTATAAAAGTACGTGTGTTCCAAATGTTAATAGTTTTCTATGATCACGAGTATGTATTATGAATAAGAGTAGATGAGTAACAGAATGAGTGGTGTTCGGTGGTTAGCCCCGGATACCCGTCATGGCCCGTAGTCGGGTCGTGACAAATACAACCACATAGCACCCCAAACAGGGATGTATTTTCCTTAGCTCAACCGTTAGTTGTGAGTCAATGTCTCATCCACCACTCCAATTAACAAACTTCGTCTCATAGGATACTCAAATAGTAGTCTATCTAGCTATCCGTGCCATTCATGTAATGTCACTTATCCCATTCTTCGATACCCAGAGTTCTCTTATAGCATCATATTTCCCTTGTCTTCCCATCTCAAGTTATTCCTCTCTTTCCTATAATCGACTTATAGTAACCGTAAATGCATTTTCGCTTAAACCTTCATTTTGTTTTCAAGGATCTAAGTCTCATGCGCCACTAATATCCCTTATGCCTCCTACTCTTTTACTCTTGTGTTGCACTCAACATTGATTTCAAAACCAATCATAATCATGTCGTATTTGTCGTTGATGATAGCCTTACTTTATTGCTTTATCATCGTACGGTAAACTCATAATTCATGGCCACATTTTTCTCTCCAACTTATTCCTTTATATACCTTACTCGTTCTGTCTTAGTGTAGGATATTCGTAGGATATGCATCTTCCTTTTATCATAATATGACTACTTCTTAAGTACGCATACTTCGTATATTTCCTTTTCTTTCTATACCCATACTTATTCCTTTACCTTCTTTCCTCCTCAATTTATCTTATTACCTCTTTCCTTTATTCTTTCCTTTACATTCTTTCCTTTATTCCTCGCACAAGGAATCCTACCCTTAACTCAAGTACATCACTTTGTCCTTTAGAATATATTACCTCTATACGGTCGGATTCTCTTTCTTTCCAAAACTTATTCTGCTCATTCCGATCATCCCCTCTCATCCTTATTATGCTAATCCTTCTCCCTAACAATCATTCTATTTGTTATTCATCTTTCCGTAGTCTTGTCCTTTACATCCAGCCAAAGATATCACTCATGTGATCTCGATTATACAAATCACCAACTGCTACTACTTTGCCATATCACTTTTCTCTCGATTTCTTTTTTTCAAGTTGACCCCTTTTTTTTTGCTTGCTATCATTTCGTCATTCGAGGAACCTCTATAGCGGACTTTCCACTAACAATGTCTTATGTTTTCTCATCTCTTCCATGGCTTGCTTATTGGTTTCATATTGCATTCACTCTTTATTCATATAGAACATGTCACATCTTTAGTCGTTTCCCCGCTACACTTTGTATTACAGTTCTTGTTACGTTCTCATTATACCCTAATCATAATCAACTCTATAGAGTGCCACTTCTTGATCTCATTCGCAAGCCTACTTATAAAATAGAATAAACCTCGTGAAGTAAGCATACTTAACCTGTTACTCTTTCTGATCAGCCCTATTACACTTACCACATAAGTTATCTTTGTCACGACCCAACCCCGTAGGCCGTGACTAGTGCCCGATCTGGGCACCCAAACACACCTGTCAAACAGAGCCACACACGGATGGCCTATATATATACGAATATCAAATACTGCCTCAAACATATTTCAAACGCAACCATGTATATAACAAAGCCGACAAGGCTATCGAATGGCGCAACGGCCCAAAAACATATACAAATGCAAGCCGTCAAGGCTGCCACGGCGAATGGTCGCCCCAAACACAACATAGACAAACACACCTGTACAGAAGTAGGCATGACCCACATACATATCCACAGACCTCTAAACAGACAAACGGAATCATATTTTAAGGGGGCCCCCGCCCCC
>NW_026724441.1:0-5500 GCF_029784015.1 Lycium ferocissimum
TATAAATGAAAAACATCAATGGATTATGAAAAATATTGCTTTGGGGGAACATCATATATGGACTCAAATTTTGACTTAATCTCTCATCATCATTATCAGCCCCTTTTACCCTTTATCTTTGGCTATTCATGAACATAGACTCTTGGTTTTTTTTACGGAATGTAGGAAATTCATAGAGAAGGAGGAAAATCATGCCATAAGATCCATGCCTTAGAAACAAAGGACTAGGCTCTCATACCTTTTTCGTTTAACAATTCTATCCCTTGATTGTCCTCCTTCGATACTAGCGTTTCTACCTTTAAGAAAGTTCGTATTAACATTAGCTAAACGATTATAAGAACGGCTTACTAAAGCTAGAGAAAATTGGGCAGCATTTTCTTTGTTTATACAACTTCTCCCCCTATTCCATATCAACTCCCAAACATCATAATAACAAACATCATAATAACATTCACAATATTATAGGCAACAATCATCATTCATCTACATTATCCACCTTTCTCAATTTCACTTTAATTTCCCCATAATCATGGTCATAATTCACTATTACGTTCTCTCATGTATAATGCTCATTCCATGTTCTAAATGTCATTCATAACCTATTTACAATCACAACATATCAATAATCATGACTCAATCCTAGCTTTTATTCAAAAATCACACTATTCCCACATTCATGACCCATTTTCCATATTCTTCCACAATCCAAGTGTTTCAACTCTCAATACCTTAAACAACATGAAAATACCATAAAATTTACCTTAGATAGTATAGGAATAAGTCTTAAGTGGAAATACCTTCTTGCACCAAAACCTAGTTCACCTCCGTTGAAATTTCTTGGCTTGGATGAACTTTTGTGTTTCATACACTTGGTTTTGTTGGTTTGATGAAGTTGATCATTAATTTCTCTTGCGTTCTTGTGGATGAAGAGTGGAGAGGGTTCTAGAGTGTTGTAGAGAGAAGGGGTGTGAAAATGAAATCAATTATTGAACTTGGTCCCCTTTTTAATAACTTAAAAATCTGATCCGTCGGGAAAATATACGGTCCGTATAATTATACGGTCCGTATAAACTTATACGATCTGTATAGGTGACCGTGAAATCACCTCATCATCATCTCAATTCTGTGACCATTATACGGCACATTATACGGTCCGTATAATTTTATAGGGTCCGTATAGGTGACCGTATAATCCCACCAGTGAGGGACCTTCACTGTGACAATTCTGCGGACCATTATACGGACCGTATAATCGTCCGTATAACCCATCTTTTCTCTGATCTTGTTCTCGTCACTTCATTTGATCTCCAATCCTTAGGGAACCTTCTTAACACTTGTTTAGCACTTCATTAACCTTCTAAGGGACGTTATGACTCTTCTCCAAAACATCATTAAGTCATCGTTAACTTGTTACTCGTAATTTCCTTTTCGATATCTATCGTATGCCTTGCCTTCTCTTGGCAAACTTTCTTCTCTCTTCCTCGAATGTCTTTGAAATCCCATTTAGAATAATCAAATGTTATTTCTTACTTATCAAAACATCGTATACATCGTGCCCTTCGTTAGTCTAGTTACTGTACGTTAACGAAAATTTTTGAGGTGTAATAATATGTTTAGGTATAGCGGGCCTACGACATCAGATTATGGTAGAGGTACATTACTCCCATTATTCTATTCATATAGGGTCGACCAAGATGTACCATGACATCAAGAAAATAAATCATGTAGATAGTCTTTAGATGATCGTTTTTGGTGTATAGCCCTACTTAAGAAAAAATATATGGTTGGTGTGATTGTTAAAGGGATATAAAGTATAAGGGAGATTGATCATGTAGTTAGATTCTATTGAGGCTTATTTTAATGGATACATTTCAGAATCTCACAAATGAATTCTAGATCATTACTTAAGATAAACCGTATCGATGACGTTAGGTAATCATTATGAACCTATAGTTCTCAAGTTAAGGTGAAACGTGTTGGTGGAATACGGATTATCAATACTGGATTGTAGAACATCCCTTAAGATGAATCTTATCCACATACATGAACATAGTCTTTCTAGAGGGTAAGACGAATGTCGAAAGACTAGAGTACAAGTTGGAAGGTACCAAATGAGGATCCTAGAATAGTACATGAAAGCGTCCTCATGTGTGAAGATTGGCAGGCTACAAAGTGAGGCTAAAGCGGTTATAGGTCTTTGCTTAAATGGTCACATCTTAGTACAACCTTTTATCCACAGACAGATGGCCAAACGAAATGCACGATCTAAACGCTCGAGGGTATGTTACGGGTGTGAGTCTGCATATAATAACTGTTACACCTCGAAAAGTTCCCGCGTCATGTGTGTTCTGAGTAAACTAACGTAAGGTCGAAAAGGTCATGAAATTCTTATAAGGTTAATGAATACTCTTACCAAGTGTTAAGCAAGCGTTTAAAGGTTCTGGGATCAAGCAAATTGAAGAAAATAAGTTTGTCAAAAATTTGAAAAAAACTTGACAGAATTTTGGATCAACTTTAGAGGAGTATATCTCCTAGTATATGAATTATAAACGTTACAAGTTAGGCTGACAGAGCAGAAAACGCGCTCTACAGTAGCCGCCCACTACAATAACTGGTACAGTAACGACTACAGTGCCACCGAGTTTACCCTCCTATAAAAGGGTCAAGACCCCATTTTTCTGCACCAAAAGCAGATCCTAAAGTCCAGCACACATATAGGGGCAAATATGTCATAAAAAGTGAGGGTTTGAAGTGATTTTTGGCTAATCAAGGCTCGGGTAACGATGCGTTACGGTTATAGAATTGTTTTGCGGTGGATTTTAGGCTTGGATTAGTGGTAGATATTGAAGATATGGCTTTTTTAACAAGAATAAGGTATGAATATCACCTTATTAATGTTACTTTTGGTTTATTCACGAAGATAGTGCGATTAAAGTGTCGTATAATAAAGTTGTGGGTTGAGAAATTGGATAAACATCGTGTGGGATGTTTTATGGCATATTTTGATATTAATGATGATGTTGATAATGTTAGTATTTTTGTTGTTGTTGGTTGTTGGTATTGTGATTTCGGGCTAGAGATATAAACAGGGGAGATGCTGCCCGAATTTCGGTAGACTTTAAGAGATTTACTTTGAAGGCTTGAGGAAGCACATGACGATAAACCTAATAATAGTATGAGTGATCTTATATGTAGATTACGAGACTACGAATGATCTTATGTAGATTGCAAGACAAGAAGTAAGTTGGAAAGTCGAGAAGTAAGCTTCCAGGTATGTTAAGGCTTTCCCTTTCTTTCTTTTTGGCATGATCCTACGATATAAGCGAACAACGAGTAAAAGAGCTTCGATATTACTCTACTCTTAGAAGCACTAGGAGTACTTCAGTATTTGATGTTCTTGTACCCCTCTTATGATTGTCCCTACTGTTCATGGGTCCTGAGTTTTGTGTCATGATTATGTTCGTTCACATTTATGCATTGCATTCATTTACATATATGCATATTGACCCGTGACCAGAAGGCATTATATACGCGTATATTATGTATATTATATATATGGGTATGGGAAAAGGGTGAGGCGTTATATATGCATTACCACCTGATCGGTGAGTGAACGGTGATGATGATTATTATGCCGAAGAACCATTAGGCTATTATGCCCGAAGGCCATTATCTTATTATGCCGGAAAGGGGCATTTGATGATGGGATATAGATCGGGCCGTACGTTCCTCGACACTATGACCTATGCATTGCATATCGTACGCCCTCAGAGGCATTTTCAGTAAGCAGAGATATACAGATATGTTCAGATAGTCAGATGTTACGCCTCAAAAATTTTCCCGTACTTGAGTGATGTGTAGAACCATGAAGGGTTGAGTGTTTGGTGTTTTGATGGGTCGGGGATGGCTAAATATGAACTTTGGAAATCATAAAGTTGCGGAGAGTTTTTCAGCCCGGTGGTCGTATATGGCACTATACGACCGTAAAGTGATTTACGGACCGTATAGTGCAATCGTCCTCCGCTTTCCGTTGAAAATCTCAACTTTACGTAAAGTATGAAATGATTAAAAACGACCTGGAGGATGGCCGTAAGCGGTTCAAGGACCGTAAATCGGGTCGCAGCGCCATGTCCTCTGCCTAAGCTTCGTTTTTTTTAATGCTTAACACGATGGAGGACGGGCCGTAAGCGGAATACGGTCCGTAAGCGTGGTTTACGACCACTTTGTTCACCGACGGGAATTCATTAACACCAACGTTGGAGTTATTAAAAAGGGACTTAGGCATCATTTTTAATTCATTCTCCATTCATACAACACAAGAACACTCTAGAACTCTCCAAAATATTTCTTTCATAAGAATCAAGGGTAAATCAAGATTAACACCACCAAATTCACGAAATCAAGTGTGAGAATATACAAGGGATTATCTAAGTGAAGAAATTCCAAGAAGGTGGAACTAGGGTTTTGGCTAAGCGAAGTATTTTCAACTTAAGGATTTCTCAACCACCATCCAAGGTAAGTTTTATGATCATTCTACGTTGTTTGAGTATTGGAAAGCTTAGACACTTGAAATATAGAAGAACATAGAAATGGGTCATTGTTGAGTGAATAGTGACACAAATGAGTGATGGTTGACTTGAATTATGAATGTTGAAGTGTTGTGAATACAAGTACGTTATAAATGATGTTTATATCATGAAACGAGCATTAAACGCATGAAAACGCAAGGATGAGCTAGAAGTAGAAATAAAGGGAAATTGGAGGAAAATGGTGGATTGTGATAAATGTACGTAAATGACGACTTTTGATTTCGATATCGTGAATAATGTTATGAATGTTGGGAGTTGATATAGAACACGGGAAAAGTAGTATAGACGAAGGAAGCGCTGCCCAACTTTTTCTAGAATTAGGGATGCGTTCTTGTCGCTAGGTTACTAACGATCAATACAAATCTCTCTTATGAAGGTAACGACGCGGTATTGAAGAAGAGCAAGTGAGCGATAACCGAGCTAAGCGACAAAGGTATGTGAGGCATTACCCTTCCTTCTAAGGCATGAATCTTATGCACGATTTTTCCTCTTCCTTCACGAATTTCCTACGTCCCTAGAGATGAAAAGTCTAAGTTCATGAATGACGAAACGGGACAAGAAATATGTTATGAATGCGATAGCGACTCTAGAGACCAAGATATGATGTTCTTGCGAAATCAATAATGATGATCACGATCCATTGGCCTTCCTTCTTATATGTACTCACCTTAAATTGTAAATCCCTCCAAGGTGAGATATGATGCTTATGCTTATTCCATAACGTGACGGGGTTTACGACCTTATGTCACCCCGACATAAACATAGCCGCTCTTAAGCTTAATGTATGTGTATGTATATGTAACTAGGGATGCTAAAGTATGGTAATATTGTGATAAGCCACGATATGCCTATGAAATGAATGTTAATGATGACAAGTATATGAATGGCATGGTATGTGTGATAATATAATT
>NW_026724442.1:0-5069 GCF_029784015.1 Lycium ferocissimum
GGCCTATGATGCTTACCGGTACAAGTGTTGTCGATACTACTCTTCTTGCATTTTTGTTGATGCGGTACGATCCGGGCCCCGGTTCTCGCCCGTGGGCGTACGTGGGGGTGATATCTTTTAGTTATTCGGGGTGAGCTCCCTTTGTCACCCGGGGCCCCACGAAGGCCCTTCCTCCACTTTTCCATTTTTTTGTTTTGACAATGAAAAAGGCCTTTGGGGTTATTTGGATTTTATTAAAGCCCTATTTTAAAGGCTCGGCCCCCTTTGAGGGTTTTTTGGGATTGTGGTGACATTTCTTGTTATGAAAAGTATTTAAAACTTGATAACTTATTTTTAAATTTAAATTTTTTCCGCTTTTTAAACTTGTTATTAGTAATGTGGTTCCCGGCCACTCGAAGGGATAGTGTAGGTCCCACCCGACTGAATTTGGGGTCGGGGCCAAAATTTTGGGGTTAAAATTTTTTTTTGAGGAAAAAGATCTTCAAGATTAGTGGTCTTCTTGCGGATTTCACAGTCCCAGCCCTTGCGATTTTTTTCTCCAATATCTACTTTTGTTTTTTTTCATTTTTTATTTGTGAAAATATATATTTGTATATATTTTTCCATGTTACGGGAAAAGGATATATTCTATTATTTCAAAAATTCCTAAGAAAAATTGGGCAGAATCAATAGCTACTTTTGAACAAAACAGTTTGTGATGTTTCCCCTTCCGCGAAGATGTGTGATAAATGGTCTGGCGTACCCAAATGGCCCAACAGTAACCTGCAATCTTTGTCATAGTAAAAATTTAATTTACTTGTTGAAAGGGGTATAGATAATGTGCGTGTGAGTCGATGTTAATTTCGGCGGGTTAGATTAAGTGCTCCTGCGATTTCCAGTCCTTTGTTTTAGTCCTGGAATTTCAGCTCCTAGGCATGAAATATCATTATTTATAGTTTTCGAGAACCTTTAATCATTTCCCCTCTATAGGCTCTTATGACATCTCGTATGCCACTTTGTCTAGTTTTAGCGTAAAGGCACCTTTTTGTGTTAAGCCAGTCAAGTGGGCTGCGCCGCCCCCCGTGGTTAAGGGGCCAGAGGGGGGGGGGGGGGCGGGGAGTGAAAAGGGTGTTCGGCCCGGCCCTCCCCGGAACACCTTATTTTTAACCGGGCGGGGCGGGGTTTTTGTTGCGGGGGGGTTTTTTTTTAAAAAAAAATTAAAAGTTCAAAAAAAAAAATAGAGATTTACTTTTAATAATAAAAAAATTAACATTTACATCAAATTGATAAAATTGCTAAACAAAAAAAAAAATTAGTCTTTGTTAAATTCAAAAAACCCAAGGTTGTAAATTTTAAACACTAGTCATTGCCAATTTTTTTTGGGAACCCCTAAATTTATGAATAAACTACACTTTAGTCATTTTTTTAAAATTTGTAAATCCCCTTTCCCCATTCTTCTTCTTTTTCCAACAATTCTTCCACAATTCTCTCTTTAAAATTTTTTTATTAATAGTGTACATTACTCTTTCAGCCCAGGTAATCCTCCCTCCCCCTTTTCCAAAACGAGTTTGAAGATCCTTGAGTGGGGGTGTTGGGTCCATTTTAAAAACGAGTAAATGAAACTGTTAAATGTCAACTTGTGGTGACATATATCCCCCAAAAATTGGGGCCGGGTATTAGCCTATTAGGGTGTGTGTGTGTGTTGGGGGGGGGGGGGGGGGTTCTGGATTGTTGCGTGGCCCTTTGGGGAAAAAGGGCCAAAAATTAAACTTTGAAGTTTATCTCTTCTTTAACTTTGTCCATCGGTATTAGCCTTTAATTTTGTATTTTTGAACTTTTGATTTGCAATATTTCGCCGTTAATTTTTGTGTGTTTTAATTTCAATTTATAAATTTAAGTTTTAAGTTTTATTTTAAATTATTTATGTAGATGTTGATTGTTTTGGTTGGGGGAAAAAGTTTAAAAAGGAAAGAAAAGCTTTAAACCTTTTGGGGTTAATTGAATCGCCCTTTTTTGTGTGGTATAAATCTTTTTGAAATTGCCCAGTCGTGGGGGGCCCACCTTTTTCCCCCCGGGTGGGGGAAACTACTAATAACCGTTTTAAAAAAGCGAAAAATTAAATAAGAATAAGTTTCGAAATTTTAAAAACACATAAACCCAAAAAGTCACGGGCCCCAAAATCGGGCCAAAGGTCAAAACGCTAACATGGTTGGGGAAAAAAAGTACGAAAATGCCGAAAAACCCTCCCCTGTCGGGAAAACCAAAAAAATTAAATAAGGAGGGCCCCGGGGAAAGGAAAGAAAATGCTTTCCCCCGAATTTTTGAAAGATGTCGCCAGTATCGACCAAATGGGCACAGATCGTCACCTTTTAAAAAATCAGCAAAAGGGCTGGAAAAACAACACTATGCCGATCGGGCCGACAAAAGATTAGATAGCATGAAAATTAACCAAGTAGCACATAAACAAAAAAATTGGGCATATAATATACAAGTAAAGTGGAAAATCATGAAATCAGCAAGGCAGTATAAATTTCCGGTGTCGGGCCAAAATTTTAAGTGAATGAATTTTCAATCAAACGTGCCTCTCTCACTCAAATCACCAAAAAGCATCCAAAGGGGATTTCCTCAAAACCCCTGACCCATGGGGGGCCCGAAATCCCCCAAACCCCTTTTGCTTCCTTTTGGGGGTTTTGAAAACCTCTTAATCTCAGGAAATTTTCCCAGGTCTCTTTTCAATCCTTTAAACCCGGCAAAGGCTCCTTCTCAACAACTTTGCCTCATACAAGAATAATATAAGGCATTAAAAACATTTTTCGGTTTAAAAAATTCAAATTAAAAATAATAAATACAAGTCATAAATGTTATCATTTTTAAAAATAAAGAGGGCTGGGATTAACAGAAAATACAACGAATTTATAATCACAAAAAAAAACCTATGGCGAAAACCCCCCTTTTTGGCAACGGCCTAAAAGGTCCCACCCCCCTACCCAAAAAACCTATATGTTTTTCCCGTGCTTTCCCGGCCAAATCCTTAAAAACCAATAAAAGCAAAATGAATAAACCCCATCAACGGGGGGTTCCCGAACTCTACACCAAAGCCCCCTTCCCCAAATGCCCAAACGGGCGTGTCTTTTCAAAATATAAACTTTTTAATTTCAGTCTAAATACACCCATATTGCTTCCTTTTAAAAAAGAAAAACAGAAGGAAAAAAAGTCCCTAAAAAACCCGAGGCAAAGCTGAAATTTTTTTAAAAAAACATTTTAAAAAGGGGGTTTTATATCCCCAAAGCAATTCGTCAATTTTAATCTTTATATTTTGCATTAATTGGGGAAAACCAAAATTATCTATTCCTTTTAAAATAAATTTAAAAACCGGGGGTATTTTGATAAAAAAGAAAAAAAAAAAAAAAAACTAACGTATCTTGGCAGTAGAGTAAGGAGTGAAAATGAGATAACATTGTTCTGTTCAATAACGAAAAATCCCAAAAAAAGACCCTCATTTAGTTTTGTGCTCAATAATTAAAATCATCCTTAAGCCCCTTATTACCCCTTAAGTTTATTAATCACACTTTACGTTACATGGGAGTTCCTGAGCAAATAATACCCCCAGCCAAACCAATTTTTCCCAAAAGTATTTTTTTATCTTAAAAAAGAAAAGGGGCCTAATTAATCTTTTTTTGGGTAATCAGAAAATTTGTTTTCCCCTAATAAAAGGGGAACCCCCTCCATTTGTCCAATTTTCTCCTGCAAAGTCAAAAATTTAAAAGTGGCCATATCTCTGTCTCACAACCCAAGTTTGTGGTATTCATCATTTTTGAATAGTGATTAATTAATTTATGTGAAAGGACCAATTGTAAAAGAGAATACCTTTCCACTGCAAGGTTTGATTCCCGGGGGAAAACCCTTTTAGGGTTTGCCGTCACAAATTTTTTAAAGGGGTTGTGTTTGGTTTGGTGAATGGGAAAAATTTAAAGCCTTTTAGTTTTGTTTCTATGTTTCTTCCTTTTAAAAAGGGCATTGCTTGGGGCCCACTAAAAAATTCACCTAGTCTAACCAAAATTTCCCCCTAATTATTAGGAAAATTGGGTACAACCCAATTTAAATTACTGTAATTAGGATATGTTTTTTATCTTCTACATAAATTATCTGCATGCATTCAGGTACTACACCCTTTTAAATATTTCAAAGGGACACGTAATTATATGAACCCCAAAAAAGTTAAATTCTAAAATTCGAAATTAATTTAAAGATCCACTATAAAAGAAAAACTATCGGTCTTATTACATAAACTTAATAACTTACTCACTTTACCACTTTTTCTTTAATTTTTTTTTTATCATTGTCAAATACTTTTTTACGAACTTATTCCTTTATGGGTTTAAATAATATTTATAAATAAACTATTATTCTTAAATAAATATATTTTAATCCCCTTTCTGATGAATGTTTAAAACTAAAAGTATTTTTTGGAAAAAAATCCAAAAGTCTAAAAAAATGGGTGTTCTGAAATATTTAAAAAGGGAAATCAAAAATAGAAAGGGGGTTTTTAAATTTTTTTTGGGGGAAAAAAAAATGGTTATAAATTAAAATATTTTTTATATAATCTATGTATCCACAATATATATGACATGCTAATGGGTTTTACTTTTTTTAAAACTATCACAATCTAATATTCTTTTTTGAAAATGAAATTTTTATTTGTTGAGAAAACAAAAATTTTACTTTAAAATCAAAGGGGTTTCCCCAAAAAACATTGTATACGAGTTGGGGTTGAAGGGGCAAAAAAATTGAATTTAAAATAAAAAAAGGGATAAGTTTGGGGACATTCATTAAACCCTTTTTATTTGCATTATGCTTATTCCTCACCTTTTTAAATTACTTCTCTATTAGATTAAAATTGTTTTTAAAAAATGGAAAAAAGTTCTCATATCTTCCTATTTGTTTGATTCTTCTGGTAGCAAGTTAATTTTGCAAAAATTTATACTACATTTAGTGCTGAGATTTTGTAATCTCTTTATGTTAAACTGTGGTTAAAAACGATCTAATATTTAAAAATTCTTTTAATTTTCTTTTTTTTTTAAGGGCGGTTT
>NW_026724443.1:0-4335 GCF_029784015.1 Lycium ferocissimum
TTTCTCGGGATCATTCGTGGATCCTAATGTTCCTTTGCCCCGGGGCCGGGGTTCTGATTCGTGCATTTCCCCCGCATTGTTCCCCGCGCCCCTGGGATTACGGGCCGGGCTTACCGGTCCAAAAGGGCGGATCGTCGATCGATTATGATTTGATTAGGGGATGGGGGCCCGGGATGGCATTTATCGATTTTCTCCCCCCCCGTACTACGGGCCCGGGTTTCGCGTTTTTTTGGGGCGGGATCTGATCGTTTTGGAATATGTATGTTATATGCTTCGATTTGCGCAGATAAAATTCGATTCGGACTCGTTTTCCTTTCATACAGAGATCGGTTCGTAGTCGTCGCCCTTGTTCCGATCGGATTGTGCCTCCGCCCGCATTTCCCAAAACAACATTTATGTTTTCCCGACGCTCGTAAGTCAACTCTCCGAATCCGATTCTTTTTATGACTTATGTATTCGACTCGATTTTTTTTATTTATATTATGTTTCGGCCCATACTGGGACATTTCCGCCCCCCCTTTTCCCCCAGGAGTAGGGACCCCGGGGAACCCCCCAGTACTTCCCCGGGGGAGAGTCCCTTGTCCGGAATGCTTTTGGTATATATCTTTTTGCTTTGTTCTTATATATGATCTTTGGAGGCGGGGCCCTCCCCGTCTGAACGTTGTTGGGGCCCCGAGCAGTCGTGGTTTGGGGGTTGTCAGTGGACGTATTTTTGGGTTTACGACTCTCTTATGATAGTCGGCGGCAGGTTACGGCCTACGTATGTTTTTTATTATATATATTTTTTCTGCGTTTATTTTGCCGGGTTTTATGTATTTTAAAGGAATTACCCTTTGGGTAGCCTAGTCCGGGTAGGTCGTGTAGGTGCGGGGGGCCCCACCACCCCTTGTGAATATCATAGTTATAAAACTTATTACAAATTTTAAAAGATAAAAACCGTTTGTATTGAAATGGAATAATATTTACCCAATCCTTTAAAAAAACCCAAATAAAGGGAAAGGGGGGGGGGCCCCACGGGGGGGGTGTACTCAAGGGGGCCCCCCATGAAAATCATAGCCCTTTAAACGTTATAGAATCATTTCAAATATCAAATCCGGTTTTTCCCTTTGAAAGTTACACGTTCGTAGTTACAAAACCCTTTTTAAAAACAAAGTTTTTTTATACAACATTAAAACCAATCATACAAAGACATATAAACCATATAAGGATGCCATCATGGGGAAGCAAATAAGCATTAAACAGGGTGGACTTTAAGAAAGAATTCCCCCAAAATCATAACTTATCATAATTTAAAAATATCTAAGACATCAAAAAAGAAGGAAAGGTAAAAATCCTGTCCGCTTCCAAAGCTAATCCAAATTTAAGTCTCGGACCTTCCAAGATCTACAATAATGACATTGGGCACAAACATTAGAAGGCACTTGGGAACCCAATTCTAAGCCAACACTTTATTTTTTGGGCATTTTTAAAAGTCAACCCCCCGAAATTACTCGCCAAATCTTCAAAACAATCCCAAAAACCCCCATTCCAACAACATCAATAATGAATTCAAAAGCATTCTAACATTAGTAACTTTTTCTATACAATTCGCGATATTCCATTTCCTCAAATCAACACATACCATTAACCCAAACAATCTTCATCAAAAATCCCAACCCGAAACTATTAAAAAAAACTCGAATATTTCAAACAATCCAAAAAACATTCCAGCCCAAAAGGGGAACCCAGAAACCCCCAAATTCAACAAACCAACAATAACACATTTTTTCCCCCAAATTCACCAACATCCCCAAATCCTCGTTGACATCACCATAAATTCAAAAAATACTTAAAATCCAATTTTTTCTCTACAACTTCAAACATCAACCCCTTTAAATCATTAAACCATCATTTTCATTATGGAATCCATATAACAACAACCAAAAAATTTTAAAAAAAAATTAGTTTTACTCACATAACAAACACCTACCCTTATTACTACCTATTTCATAATTTCCACAACCCCAAAATATAAACCATCGTAACATATGAAAAAAGGATTAAAACTTACCTTCCACTTAGTTCTTCAACTTTTTTTTGTTCCCATGCTCCTCTAATTCCAAATGAAATTATATTTGTGACTATGCATTGCGGGTTATTAGTACTTCGTAGCTTGAAATTTCCTCAAAATCCCAATTTTAGGTGGCATGAGATTTTGATGGCGAATTTTTTTGGAAATATTGGGAACTTTTGGGAAAAAAAATGAATTTTTTTCCCCTTAAAACGGAATCTGAATGGGTTTTTTGTGCTACGTCGAGGGGTCGTAAAAGGACGGGAATCGTTCGTTACCGGTTGTAACATCTTTTCTGCTGATATCCATCAAAGAACGGTTTTTTGCATTAAAAACCCAGACTGGAAACTTATTTTAGGATTTTTTAAACACCTTAAAAATCCACATTACGAGATATGCCCCCCAAAGTTAACTAAAAATTTGTCCCGCGTTTAAAATTTTTGTTGAACTTATTTTCTTCAATTTCCAAAACCGAAATTTTTTAAATTTCCCTAATGATATTTATCACTTATTTCACTAATAATGGCCATGTTCCCGGGGTTTTTAAAATATTCTTTCCCCCCATTCGACTTACGAGACGTAATTCACCCTTTTTTTTCGGGTTTCGTACTCTCTGCTTGTGCCTTTCAAAACATCCCTTCTACGAGAGGTAAACAAATATGCTCAAAACGGGGGTATAAAATCCTTCCCCCATTCAAAACTATCTAACAATCCCCCTTAAAATATATTTCACAAATACAAAAGTTACTTCAAAACCTTTGGGGGAAAACAGCCCTAAAATTCAAATTAAATTGAATCATTAACTTTCATTATCATCATGAATCCAACAACAACAAAAACCAAACTCTACATAAAATTAGTTCAACATGCCTACACCAAATACCCCCTTTTGGCCACAACATCAAAAACCATAATTTCTGAGTTTTTATTTCTACAACCCAAACATACAAAATCATCCTAAACATGTAAGAAAGATTAAACCTTACCTTTTTTCCCTTAGTTCTTCCACTAAGCTAGGGTTTTTCTTGGAATGAATGTTTGTTTGTTCCAACAACTACTCCACGTTAATAAGGCCCCTCCTTTGGTTGAATTGCTGGGAGAAAATATTTTTTTGAGAAGATTTTTGACTTCAAATTTTCTTCTTTTTGGGGAATGGCCTTTCTTTGTTTCTCAATTCACAATTTTCTAAGGGTTGAAGATGAAAAATATGACAATTGATCATCTTTTGTACTTATATTAAGCCCCAATGGGTGGCCCACACCTCATGGCCGGCCACTTGCCCCTTTTTTTTCATGAAATAATTTTTCCAAAAATTT
Organism: Lycium ferocissimum; assembly: GCF_029784015.1. Classification (NCBI taxonomy): domain Eukaryota; kingdom Viridiplantae; phylum Streptophyta; class Magnoliopsida; order Solanales; family Solanaceae; genus Lycium; species Lycium ferocissimum. The sequence continues at coordinate 3,367 of NW_026724443.1, forward strand.
AAATTTTTAAACCCCAATTTTCCTTAAAATTTTCATCCCAAAAAAATCATAAGTAACATGCCTTAGAACCAAAGGGGGTTAAACTTACCTCGCACCCGGGAAAAGCCTTGTCCTTAACCCGGTTTTCGTTTTCCCCCATTCAAATACGGGATATAACATCCTTCCCCTTTAGAACATTCGTCCTCGAATGGGGCTCTTACGAGCACTTCGGGGGGAAATTTCCTTTTGTAGCTACCTCGGTTTTTTCTATCCCCTAACCAAATTTTGGGAAATTTTGGGGCACTTTTTGGGATAGGGAATAAGTAGGGATATTTGTTCTTCATTTCCTCTTCCCTTCCCCTGCCCCCGTCATTATTCCCCCAATCCTTAACAAAAACCATGTCTTTATACGTGACCTTCTTACCTTTCGAACAATGTAATAAGGGCCAAAATATCTGGTCAAACTTCTCCTTCTTGTCAATATCATTACACCTCATGGGTGATATTTTCTGACATCGCCCGGTTCTAAATGTCGGCCGATTGTCGTCATATGATTTTGTCTCGAAACCGGCTTGTATTTTCGTCATCTTGCTTAAAACATCTTTTTCCTCTTTCTCCGTAACATTCTGGCACATTGTCTTGTGTCATTTCTTTATCTTTAGTTAATTCTTCTCTCCCCCCGATCTTTTCTCAACCTTGGTCACTATTATGTTCCGGGGGGGTTAACCCCGAAATTTCCTTAGCGTACAAGTGAATAGACTCTAGGGGCATGATGAACAAAGGTTTAGAGGGAGATATTCGATCGACCTAATTAAGATTTCCCAAAAACATGAGTTAAGAAAAAGGGAAATTGTTAAAAAGAAGGGTTGTAAGTTGAGAGTATCGGGAAAAATCGACAGAGAATGGCGTATGAATGATGTCCCAAAAAAGAATAATCCTTGAATGATATTGAGTGGAACAAGTGTTAAAAAGGGTTTCCCCAAAAGGGTT
>NW_026724444.1:0-4666 GCF_029784015.1 Lycium ferocissimum
CGTAGCAACAATCTAGGGTGACGGATAGATCCCCCAACATCCATATCAATGGAACTCGGTGGCGGAGTGACTTTAATACGAACCCAATAGGCCTCCCCGAAGTCGGGGAAAGTTAGCTACCGAACAAGTTGGAAACCCCGAGCCTGGTGCGAACCTCACCAGTCAAGAGTCCACCTCTTGGGAAGTATCAATAGTAGCCCTTTGGCTTAAAATCGACATTCTCTTGGATGGCATTTTCAAGAAACATAATACGCACGATTATAATTATGTCCTTTGGTATAACTCTAAATGCATGATCTGAGTATGAAAGAAGGAGACAACCCTTAATGTTTTGGTAGTCAACTTACTTTGGTGGTACGCACACACACATAAATAAGATTCCACTAGACAAGGCTTCATAGATTCCCCCGACACTTGAACCTAGGTTTTAAATACAAGCTTCCGGCCTCGAACCCGGACCGCGGATCAAAAGCACCAATCGCATCTTTAAACTAAGTTATGTTCAGATTCAAGACTTGGGAAAACCAATACGTAGTTTTGGGATTAAAATTAGTTTTAGTTCGGCCGACCCCGGTTTTACGTAAAGTTTAACGGATCGTAAATTGTTTGGGGCCTGCGAAGGAACCGTAGATGGACCCGAAAACCCAATCAACGTAATTTATATACGTGGGCTTTACAATCCGTATAATTTTTATTTTAATCCTACTTTTGTGCCGTAAATATGGAGGAGAATTACCAAGTTTTGTAACATTACAGCACCTTTCACGGATCGTAAAGGTCGTATATCCCGACACCGAATAGTATATAAACGCGTTTTCAATTCTTTTTCTATATTTTTCATTCTCTCCAAGACCTAGAATGAAGGTTTCTCCTCTCCACATCCTACCACATCAAGGTATGTCATTCCAAGCCTTTTAATGAATTCTAACATGTATCCATGATTTCTAAATAAGAATTCATTATTCCTAGCCTAGGGTTTTCAAGAAAATCCATCTAAAGGATTCAATATTTAAAGCTTTTTGGGAAATTTTTCTTCAAGTCTAGACCTTCTCTACAAGTTTTGGAGCATTAACATGTATGTAGGGGTTTTTATCTATGTGTGGAAACATCATTATTTTTTTCATGCCACATTCTTCCATGATTATATGAAATTTCACCAAAACTAGGGTTTCAAATATGTTCATGATAACCCCAAGTAAATCTACCATGAAAACCATGTTGTATTAATAATTAGTTTATGTGCTCTTAATATTTCATTTCGGTTATTAGAATCTGTTTTGTAATCCATGAAACCCATACTTTGCATTCCATGGGTTCTTAAATGCAAGATATAAACTTTAATGTTTATTTTCATGAAATTCTACATGCTTCCATGTTTTCATACAAGTTATACTATATATCTATTTTCATGTTATAATAAAATCAAGAATCATGCTATCAATCATGTTATATAATTCATGGGGTACCAAGCCAACTATTTCCATGTTCATGTTTTTAGGGGTTGATAGATTGCCGGAAGGCTCGTATAGCCGAAACTACGTATCCAACATAGGATAAGGATCACTTCACCCAATAGGATGACACCTTCATGTTTACTGTTTTTAGGGTTTTTGATCCATTCATGTTCTTGCAACGACATTTAGTCGTAAAATCTTTCCGGCACTTGCGCCCCTTTTTGGCTTGGTTAGCTCACTTTTAACCCGAGAGGACCGTTGACATACTTCCAAGGTGTCTATATTTGATTAGACTTTTAGTGAAATTTGGGATTTAAGCCAAAAAAAAAATTTATTTAAAGTTGACTTTTGGTTAAACGGACTTTTTTAAAAAACGCGATTTCGAGGTTCGAAAGTCTTTAAACGAGTGTATACCCGTTCGATTGCTAATGCACTCGAGCTTTTTGGGGGACTCGGTTGGGAAGTTGAAATTGAGGTATCGGGGGTTATTTGGTCAACGAGACCCCCTTGGAAATTTGAGGCCACGAGGCGTTCGAGCGTTTTGGAGTAGGTAGTGGTATGAGCGAGCCTCGGGGGGTTTTTAGTGTATGTGGTAGGGAGGAGATAGTCTGGGCGGCCCCGATTGCCCCGGGCACCCGAAGGGGCGGTGGGATTGCCGCTGGGGGCCAACTATTTTTTACCCCGGGTCGAGGATGTCGGGGTGGGATGTGGGGCGGTCCCGATGCCGCCTTTCGATATGGGCCCCGTTATATTTTTTGGGGTTTTAAAAACCCAATAGTCATCCTTATCACCTTCCAAAAATTGAGCTCGGGGGAACTATTCTGGGGGATTTGGTGGTAAGTCCTTAAATTTTCCCAATTCATTATTCCTAATCATCTTAGAACCCCTATTTCCGTTAGTTCCTTAAAATGGCATTTTAAAGGGGGTTTAATGGATATTCTATCTAGTCTTTTGAATGATAAAATTTAAATTTGGGGTTTATGCTAGATTATGATGTATCTGGGTTGTGAACTATTTCCCATTTTTGTTGAATTCTTGAACCTAAGAGTTGGGTTTACCCCCCAAAATTGGGGTTTTTTGTTGGATTTCAAAAGGGGGGAACCCTTTGAGTTAATTTAGTAATTAGTTGATGGGTTTTGATCAAGTTTTTAAATTTGAATATTTTACCCCGAATTTTCCCCTTTTTTGACCTTAGGGCCCCTTTTTTCCCCCAAATTCTAAGTTTGGTTTTGCCCCAATTTGAATGATAAATATGATCGATCTTTATGATTTAAATCCGATTTGAATATGCCTAGTTTTTCTTGATCTAGGCTCCCCCCAAGGGCAACCCCAGGGGATTTTTGGTGTATTGTTTTCTTTCAGGTGGTTAGGTTACCCTTGGGAGACTTCATGTAACAAAGCATATATTTATATGATATTATCGAGAAAAGCTTTAAACCTTTAGGTATGGTTGGGTTAGATATTGTCTTGGGGTGGGCCTGGGGATTTAACCCCCTTATGTTGTGATTTGATTGTCTATTGTTATTGGCTCGATCGTATGGTAATAGTAGATATTGGGGCTATTGAAATATCTTGTTCATGATATTGTAGTACCCTTCTTTGTAGTGTTTTATGTAGGTTAGCGTACCCTTTTCTTGTATTGTGATATTGACCGGATTATTGATGTTGATTTATATATTGCACTTTCATATCTCTCGATATATTGTCGATACATTATTGATTCTTGATCAAACCCTCGAGGGGCCGGCGAGAGTGATGGAGAAGTCCGATATCCGAGGTTGTCCCAATCGTAAAGAGTGGGGAGGAAGTCGATGCCCAGGTTTGTCCCGGAATCAGGATTGAGGAGTACATGGACTTAACGGGCCCCCATGGGTTATGCTATCGGGGCATCGATACTTTCCCTCCCGGGAAAACAGTGTAAAAATATTGCATTGTATTTGCTTCTTTCTCATTGCATTGATGATTAATTATGGGTTGTATTGTGATATCCGGGGTTTTTTTGTAAGTTGGTTTTGGATAGGGTATATTGAGATTGGCACACTTTTATTTAGATGTTCCCCTAGGGAGACGGTAGTTGGTTCGATTATGTTTGATTTATCTTGTTGATTTATCCCCATCTTCGGGCCGAAATTTTGTTACTTTACTTTGTTGGCCTATGATACCCACCGCATCGTTTTGTATTTATTTAGTTCCCTTTCTTTATGAATGAAAGTTAAGTTGGGGTCCGTCTCCCGTGGCTAATATCGATTCCCCTTGAGTTTATGGGTGAGCATGGGGCGTTAGCCGGATTTCTTATTTATGCCCACTTTCCATTCGAGACAAAACAAATAGATGTATTTTATATTTTCAAACTTATATATTTCTAGCTAGATGCTCTTGATGACTTAAACAAGACCCTGGGTGTATTTTCTTATTTTCGCACTTTTTTGATATTATTATCGTAAGAATTTATTCTCTTCCGCTTGATTGGTTTATTTATATATTCTTTTATTATTATTGGGTTGAGGGTTTGCTTACCGAGGGAAAGGTAAGTGCCCACACGCCTTAGCTAAAGGGTTAGACAAATTGGACGGGCGCTAGGTTACCCCGGCCCATAATACAAAGCGTGTCCAAAGAGTCAGGGGATCGAACGAGAGCTCCGTACCCAATCCGAGAGGCTATAGGGCATTTTGAAAATCTCACTTTTTTTCATTCTTTTGTGCTACCTTATTCTAAAGGTATCCCAAAAATAAAAGATATCCCATCGGCTGCGCATACCCGGCGAGTCTTACTCGAGGCCCGGAGGTTACGACCAAAGTCGGGGGCCCACCGAGAGACCCTCGGGGGGACACCCCGGGCCCAGGCCCCCTAAGCGGGGGCGCCCCCGGGATTATCTTAAGCCCCGGACGGGGCAATTATCACCGTGTCCCCCCGGGGTTTTGTTGGGGGGTTTAAAAACAGAGCCGCCAAGGTTTTTTGGCTACCCAGAGGATGCTTATGAGTTCTTTTGGGTATGCAGAGTTGCCAATAGGGGGGATGGAGACCATGGAGTTGACTAGTGTCCCCCGGGGCGGGGAAGAAGACTTTGTGAGGTTTTTGTTTTTTGTAGACCCCGGGGGTTTCCCCCCCCCCGATTTGAGTCGCCAGGGGGTTCCGGAAGATGTGCCCTCTTTGGGAAAGGAGCGTAGGGAGGAGTTTACATCACGGGGGGATCGAAGGGCCTGGACCCGCTC
>NW_026724445.1:0-5128 GCF_029784015.1 Lycium ferocissimum
TTCTATAATGGAAAAGGTCTCCAATTTTCCCGGTGGACCCGGATTGGTTGATACTCGTCCGTGGGCCCCGAACTCTCTCCTTTGTATGTGTGGTACTAACGCCCTTTTGAAAGAATTTGGTGTGATTATCGTCTTAACCCTCGAGCGTCAACCACTTACTTCTCTATCGGTTTGTAAAGGTGATTATGCCCCTAATGTCCACAAGTTATTCCACATGGTTTAATACGTATCTACGAGTCCTAAAGTTCTATTTGATATGTTCCCGAACGACATTCAGAAGAAACTTGATTTGACGATCATCTTGGTTTTCAATGATAATTCACTTTGATTATTTTATGAGTTTTTGAAAAATATTTTAAACTGCATATAGTCTCCCACGACTCTGCTCCTGCATATGGTTACTATATCCTTCACCGAGTCCCGGGCCGGTTATGTTTCGTGCGCACTTTGATATATTCCGGAGTATGATGTGTCCGGTACGCCGAGTCCCCTTAGGTCGGGTACCGTGTATATTTGGCGTTATGGGGTGTTACGGCATTATGATATTGTCACGACCCAACCCCGTAGGCCGTGACTAGTGCCCGATCTGGGCACCCAAACATATCTATCAAACACTATCTCAAAACATAACGGACGCGATCCAATATATATGACGTAAAGGTTTATATTTCAAATTTAGGTGATTTCCGAGAAAATTTCAGCGAGTTTCCTTTGTTATATGGACTAACCAAAATAACCCCACGCGAAAATACCAACAAAGGCGCACGGGGCCAACAAAATATCATATACATAAGCGGACCGGCCGCCGCGGCGAGTGGGGATCGCTCAACACACCGTATACAAACACGATCATACGAAGTAGGTACTGACCCCACAAAATATGTCCACGGACTCTGCATTTACGGACGGACGAATCATATGACGGGACGGGGCCCCGCTCGTACCCAAATAGTCCAAATGTACATAAGGATAAACATGACGTAAATATATATACCAAAATGTACGCTCGGATCAAAGGGAGCAATCCAATATAGCGTAAAAGTGGCCTACGGCGGAGGATCGCTAACGTACGTACTGCGGGCATGAAACGCGGCCCGAAGAAAGGGGTCGGTAAAAAGAGGTACCGAGTATGTAAGGCAGGTGCAATCCAAACCATAGGCAAATAAGAATACGGAGAGAAATATATCGAATCGATATAACAAAGGCCGTAATAAACATATGTACATAATGTCGACTCAAAATCATGCATAACGCTCGGGAATGTGGTCACCTCTCGTCCTTTGTGCCACCACGACGCATACTCAGAAGGTTTCAAATCTCCGTACATCTCCGAACATATCATATCATATCATCATACAAATCTTATCATATCATCATACAAATCATGTCATAGGCCATATCACGAAAGATAACTCCGAACGGTAACCGGCCCAAGGCGAGGTCTCGGAAAACCGTAACACGGCATACTACCCGAATTTAGCATAAGGCGCACGATCACAAAACCGGCCCGGAACCGGTGAACGAAGTCATAATAAGGCACGGCGGAGTCGTGAGCAAACAATGCAATTCGTATATCAAAATAGCCTTTCAAAACTTGATTACTTCATAAGTCAATTTATTAACCAAAACAGTCAGATAAACAATTGGTACGGAAGTTTATTCCACAAAATAGTTCCAAAGTGGTACGTAGGGTTCCAAAACATAGCATAGTATTTCATAGAGTTCAAAACATTATTTCATAAGGAACAATTTCAAAATCGAAGATTCTTTATCGAAATTTATCCAAAAGAGATCCTGGTAGGACAAATAAGGCATCTCGGGGTCAGCGGGCCCACCTCGTATCAAGTCGAGGTGGCAATCATAATTTATGGACGTTTAGAGTCTATAAGATCATACTTAAAGATTTCAAAGTAAACGGATCACATTTACATAGACTTCGGACGTTAGATTGCTTTCTAGCCAAATTAGAGTCAATAGGCTTCAATTGAATTGAATGAATAGTAGCCGTTTTATAAATTGGATTTCGAGGAGCAGAATTGCTCCCGGGGTTCCGATATCAACCTAGCATACTAAGACATGCCAAAGAAAGGAGTGGGGAGCTTTACATACCTTAGATACGTCTTACGCTCGCCCCAAAACTCAAGTCGTCTCGTCTAAAAATAACGCAAATGGTCAAAGTTACCAATTAGAGATTTTTAAGCAAGAGTTCCCTTAACCTTATTTACGCCTATCGAAATTTCGACGCATTTCCCCTACATATATAACACCCGAGACTTAGCTCGGCTCACACTAAACACCAACAATAACAACCCACACGTCCACGAGACAACACAAACCACAACTAAATCATTCTAACTTCAATATTCTACTTTACTACACAAGTTGGCAACTTCCATTCAAACTTCACAATTCCAAACTCATGTTCACATTATTGTATTCATACACTCACTCAAGATTATCCAAACATATTCCAATCATATTCCAAACATTGTACATAGATTCAAGAAGTTCGTCACTTTCCATATTCCTTTCAAAACGTCAACAATTCCGACGAACATACTAACTAACTTGCATTATTTCATTCCAAATTCATTAACAACTATCATAAGTCATATCTAAAGCCTTAACGCCATGGATATACAAGGATATACACAAATGTACCAAAGGTACATACTTTCCCATAGTGCTCCGAAATTATTTTCCAACACCAATTCAATTCATTAAACATTCATTCATGTTATAAAAGTCACAACAACGCCATTAATAAGCTAAATAAAATGACATTCATTGCTTCACCTTAAACATGGCTCACGGCCACCCCTCACACACACACACACACACGGTTTCATACACACACACCAAAACGACGGAATTCTCATCTATTCGCAATCCTTATCATATTCATACCAATTCCATAACATTAAAAGGGTCAAATTCTTACCTTTTCTTGAAATTCCAATTCGCCGCAAACGTCGCTCTTCCGCCAAAACAATTATATCAAGTTGGAGAGCGTCTTGAACTCACTACAAATATGGGAAGAACAAGATTTTTAAGATTGAAACCAAGCTAGGAAAATTTTTTTTTGTTGTTGAAGGGGTTCGGCCGAGAGGCCTTCTTGGCTCTCAATGGTTTGATTGATTTTTTTTTTCTTGAACTTTCTATAGATAAGCATGTATATATGCATGCTTACTTGGTCAAAGATCATGTGAAAATCACATGACTCATTTAATTCATGGACTTGGGCTAGCCATGGATCATGGCCGGCCACCTTGGAGATTTGGGCCTCATTTTTCTTCCAATTTTTTTCTTGGCCCAATTCGTTGAAAACTCGTTTTGTAATTCCCGAAATTAATTTCCGAAATTCCAAATTTGCCCTCGGCCTCCCTCAATGTCTTTACACCAATAATTTCATAAACGACATAGGCATATTAACTAAAATCTAATTATTGCCTTATAACACACAAGTCACAATTATTTCAAAATTTTCCAAATAGGCGAAAACACGGGATATAACAGATGTGATATGATATGTCGGGTGTCGGAGATATGAAATCTTCTGGAGTATGATGTGGCGTGGCGCCAACGACGGGCGGGGCGACCCTTAGTTCTAAAGAGCCCTATGCATGATTTGTATTTTATGAGTAAGCATTTTGATATTTTGAATATTGCATTTACTTTCCGTACTTCGGGTTTTGACTGTGATCTTGTTCACTATATTTCATGCTTTGCATACTCAGTACATATTCCGTACTGACCGCCTTTCTTCGGGGGCTGCGTTTCATGCCGCACAGGTACACATACTTATTCGGATGATCCGCTGACTTGATTCATTGGTGACTTGGAGCGCTCCCTTGTTGGAGCCTATACTTGATTCGGTTCGGTTATTGCATATTTGTATATATGTTTATTCACGGGCAGGCGGGGCCTGTCCCGTCATATGATTTTGTAATGACTCTTAGAGGTCTGTAGACATATACGTGTGGGTTATGGGTATTCACTGCTCAGCCGTGTCTGTGTGATTTGTGACTTGGACGTCCCCCCCTGCGCTTTGATAGCCTTATCGGCTTATATGTGATATTGCGATAGCGATATGTATGTTTGTACATTTGTGACGGCTTCGGGGTGACGTTCCATTTTTACGTATGTATATGTTATTTGTATACTGTGTAGGCTATTCGTATGCTACTTCTGATTAACGGGTGTGTACGGGTGCCCAACTCGGGCACTAGTCGCGGCCTATGGGGTTGGGTCGTGACATTCTATTACTCAAGATTTTAGTTATTTCTTTAAATTACGGGTTTTGAAGAATAGTGAATTTATTGTCAAATTGAGATTTCTTTTTGATGAATCTTGGCATTCTGACTCCCTAGACTTTGGGTAAACCGTTTTCAATGTAATTTTTTTTTTTGGGCTTGTGGGCCTGTGGTCACCTTTTAAGATTATTTTTTATTTCGGTTTGTAATTATGGCATTATGGGTAACTTTAGCTTCGTAATCTATTGTAGATTAACTAATTGATAGACTTTTGATCTGTCGGAAGCTATTTTGAAGGGAAAGGCTCTGGTGGATTAGTTCGTGGCACCTGTTCGGTCTTCCAGGTAGGTTGCGACTTACCTACTGGGCTTACCTATTGGGTAGATTCCGATTAGCGAAGCATATGCAGATGATAGTTATTGACGAAGAAAGCATGATAGGACTTCGGGCATAGTGTGGAGGTCATTCCAACTAGGTTGGTATTGACAGTTGTTATATTAGCTTGATGCCATGTTTGTTATATTCGTCAAAACTTGACTGCTTCATCTCTATCTCTTGATATCTATCTTATCATCTGGAAAGGAAGGACAATGTGAATGAATCGAATTGTGATATGCATTTCTTGGTAAGATACTGTTGATCCCACGATACGTGGTGTTGTTTGAGGTTGATTCCTGACATGGCATGCATTCCGTATTGCATAATGTGATCTTATATGATTGTGATTAAAATGATGATAATGAGAGAAAGGGGTAAAATTTCTCCGAGGTCTTTACCGGCGAGAATAAAAAGATGAGAGCTTGTGATCCGGGTCTTTTGGGGGCAAGATGAGTGATCGTCTCCAAAGGGCTTTTCCGAGTGAAAGAGGTTTTTCT
>NW_026724446.1:0-4915 GCF_029784015.1 Lycium ferocissimum
AACCATATCGAAACTCGTGTTGATTGACATCTACAAAATAGAAGTCAAGGTTAATTTCCCCCCACTAGACAATGGTTCCATTCATAGGCACATTACATGTTTCCAAGTAGCATATAATATGAGATGTGGTGTTTTTTGGGTCATAGATCGTACTTAACACGGGGTAGTCTCCCTATCCGGTTTCGATATGTCTAAAATATCCAAACCACCCAGTCTACTTCATGTTTGGATTTGGTTTATGTTACACCCCATAGTTTCGTACGTGGAAATTTATAAGTATCGGGGCGTTCTAAGTATGGATACCGGAGTTCCTTTAAGGATGTATGCTATTATACGAAGTAATCCTATGGTCATGAAGGTTTACTACATAATAAGCTATGGGAAACTCCCAGACTGTAGAAAATCGAAGAAAATAAATTTAACGAGAATTTGGAAAAAAGCGTATTTAATTTTGGACAGAATTTTGGGTCCACTTTGAGGGGTATATCTCCTAGTATATTAAGAGTTTTAAGGTGTTTCAAAAGCCTAAAATGAAGTTCGTCGAGTCTAGTTTCCAACGCAATAAACCGCTCGTTGATACGATGTCGGAGTAGAAAATTATGGACGTTACAAATTCAGCTGACCGAGCAGAAACGCGTGCTACAGTATCGACTTGCTGCAGTACAGCTACAGTACTACTACAGTGACCCGACCCGAATTTGAACTAATATAAAAGGGGCTTGCCCCCTTTTTTTTCTTTCAGCCAATACATTTTCCAAACTACTCCAAAATTCTCTAGAATGTTCCCTGACTCTCAAACCCAAATTTCAAGCCTAAATCAACGATAATTCCCTTTAATTCCGGTGTCTGTGCAACGTGTAGTTGCGAGGTATAGAATCATAGCGACGCGTGTGGTTCAAATTTAAGGTGGAAAAAGTGAAGATATAGCGATATTATCAAGAGTAAGGTATGAATCTCCTATTATTAATATTTATTTTGGTTTAGTTACGGAGATAAAAACCGTCAAATAGCCGTATAATAGTTTTTATAGCGGAAATATGGGATAAACCCCATATGGGATGTTATGGAGTATTTTGGTGCAGAGTATTATGTGATTAATGGCCGGAATTGATGTTGTTGTTGTTGGTTGCTGAATTACTATTTTGGGCTAGGCATATAAACAGGGGATTCTAGAAAGATTTATTTGAAGGACTAAGATAAGCATTGAGTAGTTAAAGTTAAGGCGACCAAAAATGTATGTTAAGGCTCGTCCCTTTCTTTCAAAGGTATGATCCCTAGGTTATGATTTCATAAATGTTTCCACATTTTCCTTGTTATCAAAAGTTAAAAGTCTAGGATCCAAGGCATGATTCCCTTCCCCGGGTAACCCGTAAATGTTTTCCAAAAAATGTCCGTATTTTTAAAACAAAGGTTTATGATTTTGTAAGCTTTTATGACTACAACGTACGGACATTTTTTTGTAATGACAATCCATGATGTCAAAGATGAGAATATGTCTATGATGATTATGATGAGAATGATTTCATGTTTGAAAGTCTCAAGTTGTGGATTCAATATGAATATGAGAATATTGAGCTATTTCTTGATCCTCAATTTTATTCTTTGATAATGACTCTATTTTCCAAAGACTTCAAAGTATATGAATTGACGCCTTATGAGATTTATGACCTTATTCTGTGTTTTCTCTTGATGTTATTCTTTATTGATAGTCTCACCTTAAAATAATTGTTCCTTCAAGGTGAGGTAGAGCGATGATGATTATTCCATAATATAATAGGAGGTTACCGACCTTACGTCACCCCGATAGAGTTATAGCTTTTCCTGGGCTCTCATGCATGCTGCTTATACGAAATATGTATATGTAAATGGAGAATATGGGAAAAAGGGCCAGAGCATTATATACGCGTAACCACCTGATCAGTTGGTATAATATGATCTCATCCCGGACGCGGGACATATGTGGTTAAATGGATCGGAGCTGACACCTCGACAATATGATATGTTCTATTTTCTATAGATATGAACAAAAAATATTTTTCGAAAGAAAGCTCGCATGCATGGCATCCGCCCTAAGAGGCACTCACATGTACAGGTTATTTTTTTATCTCACGATATGCTTTATATTTTCATTCTGTTATTGTTCATACTTTGCATCCCTTATTATGTTACTATTCATGCCATACATACTCGGTACACTACTTGTACTGACGTCCCTTCTTGTGCGGTCGCATTCATGCCCGTTAGGATCGTGCATGGCCTGGACGATTCACAACGCAGGACCCCCCTCGCGCGCCGATACGCTCCATTAATCCGGAGCTACAGCCCTTTTGGTATGCTATTATGTTATGTACATATATGGATACGATAGGGCCTTGTCCTATCCTTTCTATAGTTTGTACTCCATAGAGGTCTGTAGACAGTGATATGTAGTCATGATAAGGCGCAACTTCGTCGCCAAATATTATTTTGTTGTATAGTATATGCGTACACAAATCGGTCGCGCCGCGCTCTCGTGTTTATGTTTATATGTATGTGCGCCGTGAGTTCCGGTGTGTCTCTTATGTTGATTGTTCGAAAACAAGACAGCCTCGCTACGTATTGTGTATGGGCCTGTGATAGTCATGAGCGTAAATGCAAGCATAGGAGTGCTTGGTCGCAGGGTGTATTCGGCACTTGTTACGGCTCACCGCCTTGGGTCGTGATGCTTAGCTCTAACCTAGGCATATGCTAGAGTGGTTTTTTTAAATTGACCTTGGACCCGAGCGGACTACACGGGGTGAACCATTGCCGGCCGTTGGGTGATTGCACACCAACTTAACGTTCAACGTATTCCAAAGAAAGCGTGTTTTGGGTTTTTTAGAGAAGGCTAGATCGCGATTGTCCCCTTTGAAACCATATTTTTTGCCAAGAGTGGCGGAGTTTATGATATGATATGAATGACAATTTTAAATTGCAGAAATTAAACACATAAACAAATAAATGCTGTTAGAATCACATTATATTAAAACACTTATGGTTAGAACCTAGAAAATCCCCAGTAGAGTCGCCTTCTGTTACGGTTCGCTATTACACGGGTTAAGGCATAAAAGTAACTACGAGTTTGTTGGTGCTATAATTGGATTTTAGTAATTTAGAGTCTGCACCTAATTTATTTAAAGGAAAATTAGGAAAATCGGGTTAAAAGAATTTTTCAAACAAGAGAAAAAGTCTTTCGGACTAGAGTTCGAGGTAAGGGTTTTGGTGATCCCTTAGGGAAGGTTTCAAGCACCCTAGTGTTAAGGATCCGTAGAATACGATTGATCTATGAGCTTCAATGTGTGATTTATGTAATTATCTGCTTAAAGCGTTAAATTTTCCGCAAAAATATCATTCTAAGTTATATCATCATTTTTGGAAAAAATTTGGCAAACAAAAGTCCCTTATAAAAGGGGCTTTGTTTTGGAGAATTCGCGTAAGTGTTCAACTCGCTTTGTTGCCGAACTAGGACACACTCGGGACTTCTTCGGAGTAGAGTTGCTACTATTCTAGTCCTAACAAAATGGATTTAGTACTTACGGGTTTTATTTTACGAACATATACAAAATATGGAGTATATCTCCATTTTTATAAATATATGTATATAAGAAAAAATCACAAGTTATATTAAGTCCAAATTTTAATCATTTGTGCCTCATAGGTCAAGTCCAAAATCCATTACCCAAGTCCAAAATCCACTAACCTCAAATCCGTCCAAGGTCATCTCCACCCGGGGGCCAGCACCCCGCATACATCCGTGGAGCTGCCAACCCGTGCCTCGAGCAGATGCGCCTACGGAGCCCGCTTGCTCACTCGGGTTTCCGCGCCCACCTCCCTCTCCGCGGGATCCTCCACCCGGAGAAGTAACACCGCCGGGCACGGTCGCTTTCACTCGGTGGTCGGACATCTAAAGTGTCTGGGCCGGAGCCCCATCTAAATAGAACACGAGCCATAATCATTCTTCGCATCATCTCGTGGCCGGAGCCACATCATTCTTCGGCTGGCCACATCATTCCTTCGCCCGGTGTGTTCGTGCCGGAGATCCACATCATTCCTATTTTCGGCCTCAAACGGTCCCTCGAACATGCCCCAATTTGTATATATATATATATATATATATATATATATATATATATATATATATATATATATATATATATATATATATATATAAGAAAAAATCACAAGTTATATTAAGTCCAAATTTTAATCATTTGAAGCCCACAAAGTCAAGTAGAACACCAAGTCCAAAATCCATTAACCTCAAATCTTGTCCAATCCGTTTTGTCCCATATTTTCGGTCCAAGTCAAGTACTCCAAGTTTAACCTCAAACGGGTCCAATCCGTTTCTGTCCCAATTACATTTTTGGGCTACTAGGCCCAACAAAGCCTCGTTTTCCAGAAAATGTTAAGTCTAGGTCCAATACAAAAATGGTCCGTTCCCATTTTAAGTCCGTAAAATCATTCAAGTTAAAGTCATAAAATGTCCAGATTTTGCCCATTTTAACAAGGCCATTTCTAGCACAATTGAATTAGTTTTAACTCCTTTTCATCCTCCTTTTAAAATAAAGTGTATGAAGAATCCATGGTTTTATTGCTAACCTTAATTCAAAATCTTGTTAATTTCACTTGGAAGCTGTTGCTTATCATTTCTAAATCTAGTTTTAACTTAGCCAATATCCGTTAAGTATCATTTCACAGAATTTAAAGTTCATCGAGTTTGAAAGCATTTTATAGGCGACTTACCTAATACTAAGTTTTTTCCTACTTCTAACATGCATAAGGGTTTCAATAATTTCAAGTGTTATTTCACAAATACATTTTTCACAAAATAAATTTTAAAGGCACCCATACGGGTTTTTCCCTTTTTACCCTGGTTGGGCATTCAATAAAAATATTA
>NW_026724447.1:0-11491 GCF_029784015.1 Lycium ferocissimum
CGTATGGCAAATTTTTTCCTTTACCCCCCGCCCTTTCCCAAAATTCCGCCTCTAAATGCTTAAGCCATTCATATGCTTAACAACTTAAAAATAGGGCCTTGCTCGTCGTCCTCCCGCAATTGTCTTGAATTATCCGATTGCACAAAATGCGGGATATAACATAGAGGCAGAGGGAGAGTCCCCAGTTCTAGCGGTCCTCCGCACCGTATTTATGCTTTGGCTGGACGCCAAGATCTTGAGTCTTCTCTGGATGTTGTCCGTATAATATTCGTACTTTCATACGATGTATATGCTTTGATAGATCAAGGCTTCAAATTGTCATATATTAACCCATATATCGTGGGTCGTTTTAGAATTAATGAGTCGATTAAACCTTTTGAGGTTTCCACCGTCGGTGAATCTGCAGATATAGTCTTCTAGCCGAGTATATAGAAATTGTGTAATTATGATTTGTGATCGTCGTACCATGATTGACTCGCATGAGTTAAAAATGGTGGATTTTGATATTATTATGGGCATGGATTGGTTGGCTTCTTGCTACGCCAATGTTGTTGATTGTAGAATGAAAATGGTTCGCTTTCTAATTTCGGGAGAACCGGTTTAGAATGGAAAGGAAATATGGCGTCAAAAGGTAGGTTTATTTTCTAGCTAAAGGAAAGGAAAATGATCACAAAAAGGTTGCATTTATCATCTAGTTGGGTCTAAGATGTAGAAAGGCTCGAACCGCCGACTCTTCGGCATGCCGGTTCCCGTGGTGAACGAGTTTCCGGGATGTGTTCTCGGAAGCTTGTGCCTCCCCTCCCGAGCCGGAGATTGATTTTGCTATTGATGTGTTGCCGTACACAGCCCATATCCATTCCTCCTTATAGAATGGCTCCTTGAAATTGAAAGAGGAAAATGAGCAATTGAAGGACTTGCTTGAGAAAGGCTTTATTCGACCTAGTTCGTCCCGGGGAGCACCCGTATTGCTTGTTCGAAAGAAAGATGGCTCCTTGAGAATGTGCATTGACTACCGGCATTGAATAAAGTGTGACGATTAAGAATAAATATCCTCTTCCGAGGATCGATGGCTTATTTGATCAATTACAAGCCGCCAAATGGTTTTCAAAGATAGATTTGAGATCCAGGTATCATGTGGTAGGGGTTAGGGAGAGAAAGATATCCCTAAGACGACTTTCGAACACGATATGGCCATTTTGAATTCCCGGTGATGTCATTTGGGATAACTAATGCACCGATGCGCATTTATAGATTTGATGAAAACGATGTGTTCGGTGCCTTCCTAGATTTGTTGTGATTGTATTCATCGACGATATCTTGGTGTATTTCAGATCGAAATGAGAAATACGCATTATTTGCAAGATCGTCTAGAGTTCTTCGAACCGAGAGTTGTTTGTAAAATTTTGTAAGTGTGAGTTCGGTTGAACTGACACATCCGGGGCACATTGTTTCAGCCGACGGCATTATTCGGGTAGATAGTCAAAAGATTGAGGCCGTGAAGACTTGGCTGTCCACGACTCCTACGGAGGTTCGCTAGGCCGGGGCTTGGGGATATTCGGAGACATTCGAGGTTTTTCTTCCATTTCGCACCACTCACAAAGCCGGCCAATCAGCAAAGTTTCAATGGACGACGTGCTTGTGAACGTAGCTTCAGAAAGCTAAAAGATAGATTGACTTAGCCCTAACACTTCTAGAGTGGGATCGAAGGTTACGTTGTTTATTGCGATGCGCTGACCATTGGGCTAGGCGTGTATTGATGCAACACTATAAGATTGCAGTATGCTTGAGCAATTACGAAAACATGAGAAAAATTACCCGACTCATGATCTCAATTAGCCGTAGTGATTCATGCATTAAAATGTGGAGACATTATTTATATGGTGTCCATGTAGATATTTACACGGATCATAAGAGCCTCCATTACATCTTCAGCGAAAGAGTTGAATTTGCGGCAACGACGATGGTTGGAATTGCTAAAGGATTATAATGTTGACATTCTATATCACCTTTTAAAGGCAAAATGTTGTGGTCGACGCTCTTAGCCAAAAAAATAGATCATAGGAAGTTTGTGTGATGTACAACCGTAGAAAAAGAAATGGCGTGAGCTCCAGTGACTAGCTAGTTTAGGAGTCCGGTGATGGTCTCGAGTGTGCGGGGGGAACTACCGTTCGGTGATTCGACGGTCTCGTCGCTAGTAGTGTAAGTGAAGGAGCGACAATACGAAGATCGCATGCCGATGCATTACAGAGATACACTCCCTCGTAAAGAGAAGTCATCATTTGAGATTAGGGAGCGGAGTTCTTCGATGTCAGGCGGATTCGTGTTCCTAATGTGGCGGGGTACGCCACCAAATATTAAGAGAAGCTCATTGTTCCCGTTATTTTATCCACCCCGGAGCAACGAAAATGTATCATTATCTTAAGTTTGTATATTGGTGGAATGGGATGAAGAAAGATATAACAGACTTTGTTGCTCAATGTCCCCTCGTCAACAAGTGAAAATCGAGCACCAAAGCAAGGCGGATTTTTGCAAGCTATAGAAATCAACTTGGAAGGAAGTAATTAACATGGACACATTACGTGATTACCCGTTCTCGACGTAAGTACGATTCTATATGGGTAATTGTAGATAGACTCATGAAGTCAGCCCATTTCTTACCAGTCAGAACGACGTATGTAGCAGAAGATTATGCAAAGCTCTAAGTTAAGGAGATAGTGCGACTTCATGGTATTCCAATAACTATTACCTCGGACGGAGAACTCGGAGTTACGGCTAATTCGGAAGTCCTTCCAAGAGGGTTTAAGGACTCATATGAGCCTTAGCACGGCATTTCATCCGTAAACTGATGGGCAAGCTGAACGTACCATTCATACTCTCGAGGATATGTTACGGGCATGTATGTTAGATTTCGGAGGTAATTGGGATGATCACTTACCACTCATTGAGTTTTCTTACAATAATAGTTATCATTCTAGCATTCAAATGGCACCGTGAGGCTTTATATGGGCGGCCGTAGATCCCCAATTGGGTGGTTTGAAGTGGGAGAGACTAAATTGATAGGGCAGGACTTGGTCCAACAAGCCATAGAGAAGGTTAGCTCATACAAGATCGGTTGTTAGCAGCCCAAAGTCGTCAAAAGTCCTGTACGGATAATCGTCGAAGGGACTTAGAGTTCCAAGTTAAAGACTGGGTATTCTTGAAAGTGTCGCCAATGAAGGGCGTTATGAGATTTGGGAAAAAGGGGAAGTTGAGTCCCTGGTACATTGGGCCTTGTGAAATTGTGCGCAAGGTAGGCAAAGTGGCTTAGGAATAGATCTACCTCCCGATTTGGAGTCAGTTCACCCATTTTTCCATGTCTCTATGCTTTATAAATGTGTTGGAGATCCTACTAGGATTGTTCCGATGAAAGTGATGTTCAAGTGACGGTAAAAGTTAACTTATGAAGAAATACCCGTTTGCCATATTAGATAGGCAAGTACAGAGGCTTAGAAACAAAGAAGTGGTCTCAGTTAAGGTTTTGTGGAGAAACAATAACCGCGAAGAAATGACATGGGAAGCGGAAGAAATCATGAAATCCAAGTATCCGTATCTATTTCGGCCCAGGAAGAGGGGCTAAGATGAGACATCAAGATCATAAGGTTCGTATGTTTTCTTTTTTATGCATTTGAGTCGTGTGTGGCCAGTTCTATTGCTATTATGTTGTGGACCGCGAGGCATTGTTATTACGGGCTATTGTGACGGGATGGTAGTGCCATATTATAAGCGGAAACTACGGCGAAATTTTCATAGAACTCCCGAGTGCTTAACATTCGAGGATGAATGTTCTTAAGGGGGGAAGAATGTTACACCTCGAAAAATTTTCCGTTGATGCATAATGAATAGGCGAATGAAGAGCACGAAGTATATGGTGTTTCGATAAGTAACAAACAACATTTGATGATTCTAAATAAGATTTCAAAGACATTTGAAGTAGGAGACGAAAGTTGTTAAGGAAAGTAATATGTAAATGTCGGGAAAGATTTACGAGTATTGAATTAATGATGACTTAATGAAGTTTTTAGAGAAGGGTTATAACGTCCTTGGATTTTTAATGAAGTGTTAAACAACTCGTTAAGAATGTTACACCTTGGAAATTTCCCCTTAGAGTATAGTGAATAGACTAATGAAGGGAGACACGTATACGAGGTTTGGACAAGTAAGAAATAGTATTTGATGGTCCTAATTAAGATTTCCAATGACATTCGAGTAAAGGAAAGAAAGTTGTTAAGGAAAGCAAGTTATAAGTTGAGTGTATCGGATAAGAATTTCGAGTATTGAGTTAATGGTGTATAAATGATGTCCTAAGGAAGAGTTATAACTTCCCTTATATTGGTATGGAAGTGATAAATAAGTGTTAAGAAGGTTCCATAAGGATCGGAGATCAAACGAGTCGACGAAACAATTCTCGGAAAACTGGCTAAACCTACGGCCAGACATGCGGCGTAGTAAAAAGTATGGACCGTATGTCCAACCGTAGATCCGGCCCGGAATACTATACTTCTTTGGACCAGATCTACGGCCGGACATCTGGCCGTAAAAACATACGGACCGTATGTTGGTCCGTATATCTTGGTCGGGGTTGAACTTGAATTAATATAAGGGACTTTTCTCAATTCATTTTTCATTTCATCTTCACTCCTCCACAACTCAAGAAACCTCTAGAACATTCCAAACACTTCATCCATGAGAAAACAATAGAAATCAAAGATCAACAACAAGAATTGAGTAGAATCAAGTGTATGAAACCCATTAAAAGTCATTCAAATCAAGAAAATCCTAAGAGAGATGAAATAGGGTTTTGGTGCAAAGGGTGAATTACCATTCAAGGCTTATCCCTTCATCATCTAAGGTAAGTTTCATGATCTTTATATGTTGTTTGAAGTATATATGAGTTGAAACACATGGATTGTAGAAGAGTATAGGAAATGGGTCATAAATGTGTGAATAGTGCCATTAATGAGTAGTAGTGGGATTGAATCATGAAAATGGATGTGTTGATGTTATAAATGCGTTATAAATGATATTTAGAACATGAAATGAGTATTGTATGAGAAAGAACGCGATAATGGACTTTGGTCATGGTTATGGAGAATTGTAGTGAAATTATAAATTGTGGGAAATGTAATTAGATGATGCTTATTGTTTGTGATATTGTGATTGTCGTTGTGAGTGTTGGGAGTTGAGATGGAATATGGAGGAAAGTAGTATAAACAAAGGAAATTCTGCCCAATTTTCTCTAGCTTTAGTGAGCTCGTTCCTATGATTGTATAGCTAATGTTGATACGAATTCCCTTGAAGGTATAAACGAGCGCAGTAAAGGAGAACGAGCAAGCGATAGAATAGTTAAACGACAAAGGTATGTGAGGCTAGTCCTTTCTTTCTAAGGCATGAGTCCTATGGTATGAATTTCCCCTTTTATTATGAATGTTCCATCTTCAAGAAGACTATGAGTCATTGTTCATGAATAGCCATACGAGATAAGAGATATGCTACGATTATGATAATGATAATGATAAGCTTAAGTCTAGAGATGCTATAGCTTATGATATGATGTTCCAATTAAGCTAATGAAGCTGTCCATAGCCCATTGATGTTGATCATTATTTACACTCACCTTATGCTTGTTCCTTCAAGGTGAGGCAGGATACTTATGAATGCTCCATAATGAAGTCGGGGGTCCACGACCTTACGTCACCCCGATAGAGTATGATTATCTATGAGTCTCTATGCATGTACTATGATGAGTCATGATAAGTATGTTATGATGAGCATATTATGACGAGCATATGAGGATATTACACCGCGCCTATTTGGCCGGGCAGTCACCGCCAAGGCGGGCAACTATACACCATGACCAGATGGCATGGGCAGACACCACTAGTGGGCGGCATGAGATGATGCCCCGAACGCGGGAGGCCTGGACGCAGGCTAATGCTAATGCTAATGTTATTGATTATCACACCGCACCTATATGGTCGGGCAGCTTATACATTTATGCATATATGATATGATGATGAGTATGAAAGTAAGTCAGCATGTATTACTCCATTTATGATTCAGTCAGTCACAGATTGCTCTCCATTGATGCCTCCTTATTTCATTGATGTCTTATTATTGTTTATGCCTTACATACTCGGTACAATATTAAATGTGCGCGTCCTTTCTTCGGACGTTGTGTTCATGCCCACAGGTAGACAGGGAGGTGATCCAGACTCGTAGGAGCTAGCGGCTGATTTGAGAACACTCCATTTTCCTGAGGTGTCATTGATTATTCTTTTGGTACATATATGTATATATCCATGATTGGGCACGACGGGGTCCTGTCCCGTCCATATGTCTAGTACTCTAGTAGAGGCTCGTAGATACGCAGTGTGGGTAGCATGGTCCCATAGTCTTTATGTATATGCATGTATATATATATTTTGATAGCCGAAGGGTTTATGTTTATAAAAGTAAATATGTTTCAAATGTTAATAAATTCTTATGATTATGAGCATATGTTATGAATGAGAACAGATAAGTAATAGAATGAGCGGTGTTCGGTGGTTAGCCCCGGATACCCGTCATGGCCCGTAGTTCGGGTCGTGACAGAAGTGGTATCGGAAGCGATTCGATCTAGGGAGTGTCTACGAGCGGTGTCTAGTAAGTCTTGTTTATGGTGTGTTGCGCGCCACGCTAATAAACAAGAGGCTACAGGACATTTAGGAAAAATGACCATCTTTCTTCTTATGAGATCGTGCGATAGAGCCGTGCATAAGCTTTTGTCCTCCCTAATAGTATGTTGTGATTTCAGAATGCCGCCAAAAGGAAAAGCTAAAGCCGCCCAGAAGGGCAAGACTACGACAAAGAGGCGGGCAGAAAGGGAACCGCCTATGAATGTAGATGAGGATGAATCACATAATGAGGCTCTATCTAATGCCTCCACTACTCCGCCTATTACGGAAGAGCAAGAAGGGGCTTCAGCTCCAGCTCCTATGCCTTCAGTTCCTCCACCGGCTACTTCGGGTCAACAAGTGACCGAGGCCATCCATTTATTGGCACGATTGGTTGCCGCCCGAGCACTGGCGGCAAAAAATGCGGGCCCAAGTGATCGTTCAACTAGTACTAGAGCCCGTGACTTTATGAGTTTGAATCCTCCGGAATTCTTTGGGTCAAAGCCGGATGAAGACCCGCAAGGCTTTATTAATGAGATGCTAAGAACATTGCGGATTATTCATGCTTCCGAGACTGAATCAGTGGAGTTGGCATCATATAGACTCTGGGATGTGGTGGTTTATGGTATAATAATTGGATAGCATCGAGGCAAGAGAATGCGCCTCCTCCTGTGTGGCAGGAATTTATTGATGCCTTCATTCGCCACTACTTGCCACCCGAGGTTCGCCGAGCTAGAGCGGATAGATTTTTAAATTTGAAGCAAGGAAACATGAGCGCCCGAGAGTATAGCCTTCAATTTAATTCCTTGGCTAGATATGCCCCGACAATGGTGGCCGACATGGGCGATAGGGTGCATAGATTTGTGAGTGGCTTAGGGCCACATTTATTTAAGGATTGCTTAACGGCTTCATTGCAAGATGGGATGGATATTTCCCGCATTCAAGCTCATGCCCAAAATCTAGAAGGGCAACAACCTCATGAGGGGTGACCAGTGATGTTGAGAAGAGCAAAGCAAAGAGGCTAGATCTATGGGTACGGGCGGTGATTATAGAGGGGATCAAGGCGGTCATATTCTAGGCACCGGCCGGTCAATGACGAGTGCACCTCCCGATTTACAGGTAGGGAGATTTGATCGCTCTTTCCGTTCGGGAGGAGACCGAGTTCGAGGGCCCCGGAGTTCACGGTTGGGGGAGATTATAGTCGGAGGAGACCTCCGGTGCCGCGATGCGGTCGGTGCGGTAGATTACATTACATACGGTGCCGCGAGGTTTAGACGCTTGTTATACTTGTGGTCAGGTAGGGCATATGATGAGAGATTGCCATCGATGAGCGGCAGAGTTGGGGTCCAGCCCACAGGATCAGCGGCTGGTTCTTCGTCAGTGCGTCCGACCAGCCGGACTCCCGGATTCCGGTAGGGGCCGAGGTAGGCGGGGAGGGGCTGTCTGCTTCGGGTGCGCACGGCACCGCTTATATGCTTTAGCCGGACGACAGGATCTCGAGTCCTCCCCAGATGTGGTTACAGGTACATTGACGGTGTTCTCTTATGATGTGTATGCATTGATAGATCCGGGTTCTACGTTATCATACATTACCCCCTATGTTGCTAATCGTATTGGGGTGAAACCCGAGCCAATCAAACCTTTTGAGGTGTCTACTCCGGTTGGTGATCCTGTAATAGCTAAACAAGTGTATAAAGATTGTATAATTGTTATATGTGATCGCCAAACCAAAGTTGATTTAGTTGAGCTGGAAATGCTAGACTTTGATGTTATTATGGGTATGGATTGGTTGGCCTCGTGCTATGCTAATGTTGATTACCGAATGAAATTAGTTCGCTTCCAATTTTCGGGAGAGCCCGTGCTTGAATGGAGAGGTAATACGGCAACTCCAAGGGGTAGGTTTATTTCCTACCTTAAGGCAAGAAAGATGATAGCCAAGGGCTATATTTATCATCTAGTCCGAGTTCATGATACGAAAGCAAAGTCACCAACATTCCAATTTGTTCCGTTAGTGAATGAGTTTCCGGATGTGCTTCCAGATGAACTTCCAGGCCTCCCTCCAGAAAGGGAAATTGATTTTTCCATTGATGTGTTACTGGATACTAAGCCCATTTCTATTCCTCCCTACCGAATGGCTCCTGCAGAATTGAGAGAGCTGAAAGCCCAGTTAAAAGATTTGCTTGAGAAGGGGTTTATTACGCCCAGTTCATCGCCGTGGGGAGAACCAGTATTATTTGTGAGAAAGAAAGATGGCTCCCTACGAATGTGTATTGATTATAGACAACTGAATAAGGTGACGATAAAGAATAGATACCCTCTTCCGAGAATTGATGATTTATTTGATCAACTACAAGGTGCCAAGTGGTTTTCCAAGATAGATTTGAGATCGGGTTATCATCAAGTGAGAGTTAGAGAAGAAGATATTCCTAAGACAGCCTTCAGAACGAGATATGGCCATTATGAGTTCCGAGTAATGTCGTTTGGGCTAACAAATGCTCCGGCAGTGTTCATGAACCTAATGAATAATGTATTCAGGCCCCTCTTGGACCTATTTGTAATAGTATTTATTGACGATATTCTGGTATATTCTCGCACAGAATCAGAACATGCAGATCATTTGCGTATTGTTCTTGAAATTCTTCGGACTCGGGAGTTGTATGCAAAATTTTCAAAGTGCGAGTTCTGGCTAAATTCTGTGACATTCTTGGGCCATGTTATTTCGGATGATGGCATTCGAGTCGACACCCAGAAAATTGAAGCTGTGAAGACTTGGCCAAGGCCTACGACGCCTACAGAAGTTCGTAGTTTTCTGGGTTTGGCAGGTTATTATAGAAGATTTGTAGAAGGCTTTTCATCTATTTCAGCCCCATTGACGAAGCTAACCCAGAAATCAGCAAAATTTCAGTGGAATGACGCTTGTGAGCATAGCTTCCAAGAGTTGAAAGACAGATTAACCTCGACTCCAGTTTTAACACTCCCAGAAGGGCCGGATGGCTATGTTGTGTATTGCGATGCTTCCGGTGTTGGGCTAGGATGTGTATTAATGCAGCAAGGTAAAGTCATTGCTTATGCTTCAAGACAACTGCGAAAACATGAAAAGAATTACCCAACTCATGATCTTGAATTAGCCGCAGTTATTCATGCATTAAAAATGTGGAGACATTACTTGTATGGCGTACATGTTGATATCTATACAGATCACAAGAGTCTTCAGTACATTTTCAAACAGAAGGAGTTAAATCTGCGGCAGCGGCGGTGGTTAGAACTATTGAAGGATTATGATGTGAATATCTTGTACCACCCCGGAAAGGCGAATGTAGTAGCGGATGCGCTTAGCCACCGATCAATGGGTAGCTTATGTGAAGTACCCCCGGAGAAGAAGGAAATGATTCATGAACTCCATCAATTAGCAAATCTTGGAGTACGTATAATTGATTCTGGCGATGCTGGAGTTAGTGTTAACGACCCCACAGTTTCATCCTCGGACACAGAAATAAAAGTGCGCCAATACGAGGATCCCAAATTGAAGTATTATAAAGGTGTGCAGTTCCCAAAAGAAAATTCACCATTTGAAGTTTTAGCAGATGGGGTTCTCGAATAAGTGGCCGGGTTATGTGTTCCAAACGTTGCAGAATTGTGTCGTCGAATTCTAGAAGAAGCTCATTATTCTCGATATTCTATTCATCTAGGAGGGACGAAAATGTATCATGATGTTAAATTGATGAATTGGTGGGATGGCATGAAAAGAGATATAGCAGAATTTGTAGCCCAATGTCCAAATTGCCTGTTACACCTTGGAAAATTTCGCGTTATCGAGACTGTGGACGGCTTAGTATGAGCTCAGGGGAGAGCAGAGTTACACAAGGGTTATGGATTAATATTATGTTATCTGAGCATAAGAACATATACATGACATTTGGAGGGTGTATGGAGTAAATCGGTTAACATGATCACTCGATGATAGCCCTCGAAACCATGAGTTAAGGTGGGGCCCACATGTCGGGATTTTGTAAAGGATATATTAAAAGTGATAAAAGTAGTACATGGAAAGTTGAGCAAGTCCTAAGAAGGACCCATAAGCCAAATATGGACATAAGCCCTCCAAAAGGACGATTTAAGGAAACGTTTTCGGATGATCTGACTTGGAGGGGCAAAAACGGCATTATAAGTTTGGAATTTGCACAAACACCAAGAATAAAAGTTGTATATAATTGAAAGATCTTTCCAACCATAGGTCGTGGGCCCTCACAAGATGTCGGAATCAAGATTTATGGCCATTTTAAGAGCAAGACCTTAAGCTGCCAAATGGCTCCGCGGGCCCCACGTGAGAATGTCGGTGAAACCGACCTAGGAGGGGTATAAATACCCCATAAATCCCATTTTTTCAGCATAATAACATTCCAAAGGGTCCTAGAAAATTCTCTACACCTCCCCCAAGTATTATAGTCCGATAAATCAAGAATTTGACAAGATTACGCCAAACTAGTCCGTGAAAGGCGATTGTCCTTGCTTCTACTTAAGCTTGGTGTTGGAAAAGGTTGATGTGGCTGAGTTTTTTTTCAAGTATAAGGTATGTTATTTATCCCATCTTTTATGTTGAGTTTATTTGAAGGTCTGCAAGCCTTAAAAAATGAAACTAGTTATGGAGAGAATGTCATAGAGTGTTGTATTGTAGTTGTTGTGTTTATGGGGTCGTTTTGAACGTGTTGTGGCCGTGTGGATGGACTGATTTATGCATATAAAAATGGTATCTAACATTGTTGGCAGATTGATGAGATTATACTCATGATGGGATGGAA
>NW_026724448.1:0-7888 GCF_029784015.1 Lycium ferocissimum
TTAAAATTTTTCTTTTTTAATCTTAGATTTTTGCTATGTTTGATTGATAAAGTAGTGCATTTAATGTTGTTTACTTCTATTTCTGAGTTTATATGATTTAGAAGTGATCGTGGAAAAAAAAACAAAATGACAAGTCAAAAATTTCAAATTGAAGAAAATGAAAAAAAAGTGGCTAAATGTTGCAAAAAACAGGTGAGATATGCAAATCTGAAAATATGGAAATTTTATTTTGGTCATGTTTGTATTTAATGCGGGAATATTGGGAGCTATAAGAGCGTGACTTGGGAGAAATTATTTTCATCTTTGGCATAAAACCTACCAAAGTCTTGGAGAGCTAGGGTTCCAACACCCGCACTTAGGGATTGAAGATTTGAAGTTACGATGAGAAATTTTAACCCTTATAGCACCCATTTTCTTCAATTCCTTGCTATGTATTGAATATCTAAGTGTGTAGTATTTCATTTCTATACTTGAACCTTGTTTGTGGAAGTATACATTGTTAAAGTTTGGATTGAAACTTTTGTTTTGCTTATGTATTGAATGATTTTTATTCCTAATGAAGTGAGTTAATGTTGTTTTAATTATTCTTGTTCTTTAATGTTTCTTAAGGGAAATGCTAACCCTAGGACTCGCCCATTTATTTCGGTTTCAACTCGGAAGAGGCAAACTCGGGATTGGGAAAGAATAATTAACAAGAATTTGGGGCGTTAACCCTCATCTAATGGAAATCGACCTAGGGATAGGCGACACCACTTGTAGCCATATTCGGGTGTTTTTAATGCTCCTAATTGCTTTATGGATATTCAATTAGGTGGTCTAGTTAGTCTTCGGAAGAAGCTAATTTAGAGTCATTATCAAGGGCTAAATATTATAAACTCGCATTATTTGTAAATCATGAAATACATTGGATCGTTACTTGAGCGTAGTTTCCTTTGTATCAATTCTTGTGGCTATTGATCGTTTTACTTGATTTCTAGGTTAGTTACGTTTTCACAATTAGTTATAATTTTCTCTCTAAATAACCTTTAAGTGTTTGGCATAGCTATTGTTGGTGATAATTCCTACTTTTCCTAATCGCCTATATATTGTTCTCTGTGGGATCGACCCCGATTCATAGTCGGGTAAATTATATTTGCATACCACCGTCCTCATTCTAATTAATAGGGTGGATTTGGACGTTATCATTTACCCTTGTGGGTCCGGGATCACTTTTAAAGTCATTTTTTAGTTCAAATTAGAAGTATGGCAGTATGGGTATTCTTAGATTCGTATACTAGCTGTTAGCAATTTATCGATAGACTTCGATTGTTCCGTAGGCTCTACGCAAGTGGAAGGCGTTGGCTTGATTTTTGACTCCCCTCTTGCCTTTGGTGTGTACGGCTTATCTTTGTTAGACTTTCTAGATTAGAGAATCGTATGTAGATGGTAGATATTGATGGGGAAAGCATGATAGGCCTTCAGGAATGGTTGTGGTGATGAATCCACTGGCTTGGTATGGATGTTGTTATGTTAGCTTGTCGCCATGTTTGCTAATATGTTGTGATTGTTGATTGATTTACCTTGTTACTTGATATCTCACTTATCTGATGAAAAGGGAAGGATAATATTAACGCCTTGAGTTGTGTTTAGCATTCATGACAAACATCTATTGGTTCTATGATTTTCGATGTTTCTATTTGATCCCATACATTGACATACCACCATTTACTTACATGATTAGTTACGATGGTGAGAAAGAATGATAGCCTGTATGGAAATTGATAAGAATGATAGCCTGTGTGGAAATTGATGAGAATGATAACCTGTGTGGTAATTGGTAAGAATGATAGCCTGTATGGCAAATTGGTACATGGACTTCGCGGGTCCCCGAAGGGTCATAACTTTGAGGCATAGCCCTTAGCATGTGTGTATGAGAGTGGAGAGTTGGCCTGTGTGGAATTGCATGGCATTGCATTTGCATTGCATTACGTTAATTCATTTACTCTGACTGTACTTGATTGCCTTATCTGCTCTACTTGTCGATTTCTCCCTTTTATATGCGTTATCTAATCGTTGTGTCAACTTGTGATGCCCTACGAGTACTAGTGTTGTGCTCATACTATTGTTCTTTTGCCTCTTTGTGGAGTGCGGAAGTTAATCAGGTTATTGTTCGAGACCTCGTGACTGATCCCAAGGCCATTATTAGAGATTTTAGGATGAGTTACTTGCCGGATCGACCACGAATCCCCTTCATGGATTATACGTCTGTTACGATTCCACGAGCGGTTTCTACTTATGTATTTCGCAGACTTGTATTCCAGTATTTCAGATGTTATATTAAGCACTAGAATCTTTTGTACAAGTTAAGACCAGGTTTTGGGGTTGTAACGGTTCTAAATATTTTCGCACTATTATGCATATAAAGTTAGTCTTTTCAATATAACTTCCATATTTTCTTCTGTATGTCTTTCTTTAAATTAAATGATGTGATTAAGGGAATGGTCCACCCACAAAGGGGGAATAGTGTGGGTACCATCATGACCCGCTAAATGGGTCATGACATTAAAGCTCATTGGAAACTCTGACTCGAAACTTCAATTTCGAAGTTTCGAAATAGTGTTTTATTTGGATTGGTGTTCTTTGTAAAAGATTGAGTATATTCTAGAGAGCTTAAATCTTAAATTTGAGGGAGTTTGAGGAGTTTGGAGGTGTGATTTGTTTGAGCTTAAAGGTACTAATTAAAATGTAGTAGTTTGTATCAACACTGCATAATAATGTATAATTGTGTATATGGATGTATAAATATGTCTTAAACACTATTAGACATGCTTATACGATCTGATACATTATTTACAGTAAAAGATGATATCTAGTGCAGATATTTTATAACAAGTATTTATACATACATAGACAATATTATATAATTATGTATAATTGTGTATAAATTCGCATATTTGTGTATAATTATATATATATATTTTTTTTCAGTTTGTAAGGGTGTATATACATTGTCACTATATAAAAGGCCTCCATGGAAGTTTTACACCTCGTCTTCTTTTTCTTATTTTACATTCTACTTAAAAGGACCGAAGGAGGTCATCTATTTTGTTGGATTGGCCTGTCGAGTATCAGAGATGTCCCTGTTGTTTTAAATTGTACAAAGCCTTGCAACGTAAGTTATGGGCAATATTTTTGCAATGTAGGTTAGCCAATTGTAGTTTTGTGAAATTATCCACATCCATTCGTTTTTTCAAAAAAGAAAAATAACTGCAACAAATGCACGTAGCCTAAAGTCACTGTTCATCCGCGGAAATTATTTCGAGACCTAAAACTTTTATACACCGATCTCTTTATTTGCATACTTGGATATGTCCAAAACTCCATCGATCATGTATAACTTATTCAACATCCCAAACTTCGCAAAACTTATTTTATTTTTTGGATTCGTTTAACCTCCAACCTTCGCGGCCTTGCTTATCACTTGTTAGAACATAACATAAACACTTATAACTTCGAACATAATCTGTCCTTTGAGCTTATGTGACTAACCTATGATGCAACTCAACGCACGAGAATACGGGATGTAACATTTCCATCTTCCTTCCTCCTGAACTTCTTTTACCAATACAACAGTAAGATCACAAGGATAATTAGGTGGCATATTGCGAATCAAAGCACCTTTAACAGTCCAATTATCTAGCCAAAAATAAGAGTTTCCTTGCTTTAATTCCACAAAATATCATAATCAATGGTATCTCTGCATTGCAACATTTTTTTCCACACATAAGTTCCCCCTTCCATTGTGCTAATATAGAATTACATTTCTTCAAATATTTGTTGCTCATGTATGTCCTCCACAAATATTGTTTTGTTCTGAAATTCCACCATAGCTTGGAAAATAAAGCTCACGGACATGTCAACACTTTGAAACCCACGTTCCTCCTAACTTCCTTTGGATGACATAGAGATTGTCCAGGGACACCATTATGTGAGTTTCCAGTAGATTCTCGAAGGAAAAACTTAGCAAACAATCTCTTTAAAGTGATCAATTCTTCTTCTCCCATAATAAGTAGGCACTCCAAGATAAGTGAATGGGAATTCCTTCCTAGGAATATTTGTACAGTCAACCATCTTTTGTTGGCCAAAGTCTGAGAAACAGAATGGTGTAGGAACATTGCACTCTTATGTTTATTGATTTTTTGGCCACTGATTTTCTCATATTCTGCAAGGGTGTCATCAATCTTGGATGTGAGGGTACATATAGATGTGAAAATAATGCATCGTACTATACTCCTGCTAATGATTAATCCACTTTGGCATGCCATATCCCATATAACCCTTTTTCTTATATTAATCATTTAGAGCCCTAGTCATACATTCTGTAGCTATAATGAACAAAGTAGGAGATAAAGGATCTCCTTGCTTAACTCCTTTTGAAGATTTAAAGAAACCATGAGGCTGACCATTTGTTACACCTCGGACATTTCGTACGTTGGTACATTAAGTGCTTATGGCTTAAGTGGAATATGGAGTCTATATGGTATTAAGGAGAGTACTTGATAACCTTAGAGTGTGTAATACAAGATTTTGAAGCTATAAGAATCGGTGAATCTGAGTTCGTTGAAGGAAGTGAAGTATAAATTGTGTTCGGGAAGATTTTGTAACAACCGAGCTAATGTTGATTTAGTAACATCTTGAGGAGAAGCTATAAGGCTCCCTAGATCGTTAATGAAGTATTATACAAGTGCCTAGAAGGCCCTACAAGGATTGGAAGTCAAATAAAGTGACGGGAACAATTTCAGAAAATGTGAGTTATACGACTATTTATACGGTTCGTATGAGGTAGTATAACTTGTCCCGGAAGGGTCACTCCTTGGTGGTATTATACGATCCTTATCTGCAATTTGTATAAGTGTAATAAATATATCAGGCGACTTTAT
Source organism: Lycium ferocissimum (assembly GCF_029784015.1). Lineage (NCBI taxonomy): Eukaryota > Viridiplantae > Streptophyta > Magnoliopsida > Solanales > Solanaceae > Lycium > Lycium ferocissimum. The sequence continues at coordinate 4,920 of NW_026724448.1, forward strand.
TAATTTATTTTTTTATAAAAAGAGGACCCAAGTTCTTATTTTTCATTTCCTCTATTCTCCACGCCTCAAGAGAGATCTAGAACATTCTCCACACCATATCAACATGAATTCAAGAGAAATCAAGGATTAATTAGCAAGAATCAAGAGAATCAAGTGAAGGGAAGCTCACTAGGGTTTGTAGAAGTCAAGATTTTCTTTGGTATTGAAGTTGGCGTTTTTCTCAAGTGAAGTATCTTCATCCAAGGTTCATTTCCATATGATCAAAGGTGATTTTTACATCCATTCCATGTTATTAAAGTATTTGAGTGGTTGAAAGACTTGGATGAGAGAAGAAAATGGAATATGAGCTCAAATATGGAAATAATGATATTTTGAGTAGTAAGTTAACTTGAGTCATGATTCGTAATATGCTATGAGTATAATCTTGTTATGAATGACACTAAGGGTGTTGAGGAAGTATTATATGTAAATGAATATGGTGTTGTGTTGTAATTATGGTTATGAATGACTTCGAAAAGGAGTTTTGAGGGTTGAACAATGTTTAACTTGAAGAAGTTTATTGATTATGATATTATGGGTGTTGCTATTGATGTTTGGGAGTTGTGTAGCATATGGAGAAAGTTGTCGAAACAAAGGAAATGTTGCCTAATTTTCTCTAGCTCTTAGTCGCTTTAGTCTAGACTTAAGCATGTTTCTAATGATCTAACCTTAGTACGAATTCTCTTATATGTAGAATAGTGAGCTCGGAAGGAAAGCGTTTAGCCAATAAAGTTAAAGAGACGTAAAGGTATGTTAAGGATAGTCTCTTTCTTTCAAGGGATGACTCCTATATTATGATTTCCTTTCTATATTTCCATGACGTTCTTACATCCCAAAAGTTGAAAGTTAAAGATTCTTACGAGCTGCTTATGAGAAAGAGATAACATATGTTCTATGATATTGATGACGATGATGATTTTACTTCTAGAGATTTCAAAGCTTATGAATTGATGATATTATGAGCTTAATGATCTTATTTCATAATTTCATTGATGGTATTTATTGTTGGCCATCTACTTTCATGATGCAAGTTCCGACGAAATTGAGACTTAGTGATGATGTTTGATTCATAATATAATCGGAGGTTCCCGACCTTACGTCACTCAGACAGACTTATAGCTTTTACTTGAGCTCGCATGCATGCCTTATGTTATGTATGGGTATGATTACACCGTGCCGTGTTGGCCGGGCAGACACCACTACGCTGGGCGTAGATGTGCGGCTTATGGATAACACCGTGCCTAGTTGGCTGAGCAGTCACCACTAGTGGGCGGCTTGAGATGATTACCCCGGACGCGGGAGGCCCGGACGCGGGCTAATGATGATATATGACTTAGACAATTCACTTATGTACATATATATGTGATATGATTTTGTTTTAAGAGTAAGAGTTAGCATGCGCATGACTCCTTGTAGAGACGATCGATTCTGAGTTATGCTTTCATACTATCTTTCTCTTATTTCTTTATTATGTTGTTATACATGCCTTCCACGTACTCGATTACATTGTTTATGCGCGTCAGCATATACTTTTACTTGGGGCCAGATTTCGTGCCCGCGGAGTAAGACGGGAGATGACACAGACGCTTAGGAGCTTATCAGCAGATATACAAGAGCACTCCATTACTCCGAAGTTGCCGCTTATTAGTATATTCTTTTGTGTACATGTTTAAGGCTTGGCGGGATCCTGTCCTGTCCTTATGATTTCAGTACTCCAGTTAGAGGCTCATAGATACTTATGTGTGGGTAGTAGATTTTATGTGACCTCTTCAATGTATATTCTACATATCATTTTGTAGCCTTGTGGGCTTATGTATATGTGTATATATATATATGTTTTGAGAAGTAAATGAAGATCGTTTCGTAAATAGCCCTGTGTTGAGAATGGTGTATGTTCAGGGTGAGTTCGATGATAAGTTTTGCAGGTGGTGCTCAATAGGTCAGCTCCGGATACCCATCATGACCCTCTAGTTGGGTCGTGATGATTCAATAATCAAAATGAAAATGAAGAAAAAAGGACAAGAAAGTAAAGGATAGATAATTTGACACAACTAAAGACCCAAATTAGCAACCAAAGTTCTTAGATTAACTTGACCTCTAATTTAGGAACTAAAGATCACCAAACTCTTAGGATGACCAATAGGGATTTGACACCCTAATAACCAATCCGCTCACAATGTTCACAATCTCAAGCGTAGCAAGCTCTCAATACTCAAAAGAGTTTACAATCTCAAAATATCAATAATCAAAATAGTCTACCTTCAAAATGAGATAACTTAGGCTATTTATAGTCTTAGGCTAAATTATTACATAAGAGGCCCAAGAGTGGCTCTCAAGTTTGCAAAAGTGACCCTAAAGATTCGGATGTCACATTTTGTGGCTCCATATGCGAGACGCATGTTGAACATGCGTCCCTACTATTCTCGTCGCATCTTGCGCTCCTCAAAATCTCCGTTTTGCACACTTAGCGTTGGAGTTGTTGGTTTGCATGTTCAACAGCGGCACACTTGCTAGACGCAGTGTGCACTTTTGGATGCGAAAGGCGCACTTTCGGCGCGAGCGCACTTTCTGGACACATGTTGTGCCATCTTCCCTTCTTCACCCTTTTGTCCTCCCATGCGATCATCAATGCAAGGGTCCCTCGGGATGGCAACAAAGTGTGTCCTAACACATCCATTTTCATGAAAAGCCCTTGTGCAACTTGGAGTTCTCGTGCTTAGCTTCTTGTGAAAGGTCTTAATGCAACGGGGATTGTATCATTCTCCCCTTCTTGAAAAGAATTTGTCCTCAAATTTAAGGGGTCATCATCATACACATCCATAGGGGAGAGGTCACACATATTGAAGGTGTTATGAACTTGGTATTCGGGTGGGAGATCAATTTTGTATGCATTGTCATTGGTTTCCCCGTACCTCGAACGGAGCTCTCTT